>NW_007729369.1:167903-169587 GCF_000696425.1 Galeopterus variegatus | reverse complement strand
GAGGGTTGCGATCCGTTGCCAGACACGGAAAAAGACAAAAAGGAAAAAAAAAAAAAAGAAAAGAAAACGTGGTACACACACAATGGAATACTACTCAGCCATTTCTAAAAAATGAAATTTTTCCATTTGCAGCAACGTGGATGAGCTCGGAGAAAATTATGTTAAGTGAAATAAGCCAGGCACAGAAAGAGAAATGTTCTCACTCATATGTGGGAGCTAAAAAAGAAAAGAACACACGACACAACAAATAAATAATAAGTTGAACTGTTAAACAAAGAGACAGACCTGTGGTTACGAGAGGCAGGAAAGGGGATGGAGAGAGCAAGGGGCGCTTAATGGATGCGAGGTGACAGCTGGACGGGAAAAATAAGCCCTCCTGGCGGACAGTTCACCCAGCAGTCCATAATTAACAAGGATTTACTGCACGTTATCAAAGAATTAGAAGAGATCAAATGTTCACATCACAAAGAAATGATTAAGTTCTGCAGTGATTAAAATGCTGATTACCCTGAGGACATCATCACACACTGGACCCCAAATGACTCTGTACCCCAAAGTAGGTACAACCAATACATTAAAAAAATTTTAAATTAAAATATAACATGTATATAAATCCCACACAGCTTGGTGAGGTTTTACATATATGTAGATCCATGTCATCATGCCCTAGATCAAGATCTAGAACATTCCAGCACTCCAAACCCCCCTTCTCAGTCATTATTCACCCCCAGATTGACCCCATCGTTCTGACCCCTATGCCATTTTTTGCTTTTATCGGTATTTCCCTTGAGTATCTGCCACCCACTTCCTCCCACTAGGCCCCCACTCTCTTGTACTTATTTTTATCTTTCAATGGATGTTGCACGTTTGTGACAATCTGTCAGTAAATCCCAACAGCTCTGCCTTCAAAATACATTCATTCTTCATGATCCTCCATCACCCGTCACCACTGGACTGCACTAGTGTGGTCGCCTCTTCCACCTCTTCATTGTCTTTCTGTCTTCCATCTCCTGCTGCCCAAGTCTCCTTATTATGACTCTTGTGACTTCAAAGGCTGTCCCGGAGCTGTGCCTCCTCCTTACCATCTGAGCATTATTTTCCACTGCTCTCTCACTCCACAGGGTCTCACAGCCACACCGGGCATGGTCCTGCCTCAGGGCCTTTGCACATGCTGTCTTCTCTTTCCAAAAGACCCTTCCCTAGATCTCCCCATGGCTGGTTCTTTTCAACCTTTAGATGTTTGCTTAAATTCACCTCCTCCAGGAAGCCCTCCCTGATCACCTTTTTGAAAATTGCAACCCCCACTTCAGTCTCCACCCCCACTTCCTGCTTTGTGTTTCTTCATAGAAACACCATCATCTGACACACCATATATTTTATTTATTTACTGTGGCATGCATTCATTCCAGAAACACTCATGGAGTGTCCACTCTGCATCAGGCAGAAGAATATTCCTAGGGGATAGGAATATTCATTGATTATTTCATCCAGCAAAAATGTCTTACCCTCCTTCCATGTAGCAACACGGGTCCAGGTGCTTAACTAGTCAGAGAGAGGATGGAGCGTAGGGTGGGGAGATAGCAAGTCCCCAGCTAAGATTCATCTGCCAAATGGGGACATTCGTTATAAGACCTGTTGCATGTGGTATCTCCAGTGCCCAGAACCATGCCTGGTGCACAGAAGC
>NW_007729369.1:166804-167868 GCF_000696425.1 Galeopterus variegatus | reverse complement strand
GAATATTCATTGATTATTTCATCCAGCAAAAATGTCTTACCCTCCTTCCATGTAGCAACACAGGTCCAGGTGCTTAACTAGTCAGAGACAGGATGGAGCGTAGGGTGGGGAGATAGCAAGTCCCCAGCTAAGATTCATCTGCCAAATGGGGACATTCATTATAAGACCTGTTGCATGTGGTATCTCCAGTGCCCAGAACCATGCCTGGTGCACAGAAGCTGCCTAATAGACACTGGCAGAAGGAATAGCCAAACTTGTATAAACAATCACAGAGTTTAGTTCAGGAGTCAACCGATAAACTAGAGCCTTCAGGACAATTCTGGCCCTCCACTTGTTTTTATAAATAAAGTTTTATTGGTACACAGCCACATCCATCTGTTTATGCACTGTCCATGGCTGCTTTCATGCCCCAACAGCAGAGCTGAGCAATTTTGACAGAGACTATATGACCTGCAAAGCCAGAACTATTTACTAACTGGCTCTTTATGGAAAAATTTTGTCAACTTCTGGTTTAATGGATTAGACCCACCCTGTCCAATATGGGAGTCACACTTGAAGTACCTGTATGGAGAGGTGACTGAGGGACTGGATTCTAAGTTTTATTTCAATTTTATTAATTTAAATTTAAAAACTGGTTCTCAACTCAGTTAATGGACAACTTTTAAGTACATATGAAAAACCTGGGTACGTGAATTTACAATTGTAACTGTAAATTTTATGAACTCTAAATACATACTGAAGATTTTGGATGAAAGTTTAGCCACAAATTGAGATGTGCTACAAGTGTGAAATACACATTGGACTTCAAAAACTTAGTATGTAAAAATAAAAGTAAAATAGCTTGATAATTTTGATATTGATTACATGTTGAAATGATAATTGCTTGGATTTATGAATCCAATCACTTGGATTAACAAGATATATTATTAAAATGAAACAATTTTACTCCATACTTTTTTGGAGGGGGGCTGGGGTGAACCCTTTTTTTCTTTCTTTTTTTTCCAAAAAATGACCGGTAAGGGGATCTTAACCCTTGACTTGGTGTTGTCAGCACCACGCTCAGC
>NW_007729369.1:141532-166315 GCF_000696425.1 Galeopterus variegatus | reverse complement strand
ATGTGGGATCCGAACCCACGGCCTTGGCGTTATCAGCACCGCACTCTCCCGAGTGAGCCACGGGCCGGCCCTGGGGTGAACCCTTTTTTTCTTTCTTTTTTTTCCAAAAAATGACCGGTAAGGGGATCTTAACCCTTGACTTGGTGTTGCCAGCACCACGCTCAGCCAGGGGGCTAACTAGCCATCCCTATGTGGGATCCGAACCCACGGCCTTGGCGTTATCAGCACCGCACTCTCCCGAGTGAGCCACGGGCCGGCCCTGGGGTGAACCCTTGACCTCGTGTTATAACACTGTGCTACCTTGTACTTTATAAATGTAGCTGCTAGAAAATTTAAAATTAGACCTGGCATTACTATTGAGCAGAGCTGGGTTAGAGCAGGGCCTTGGTTCAAATCCCAGCTCTGCCTCATGTAGCTGCATGCCTGTGCGCAAATGACTTTGCTTCTCCCTGCCTCGGTTTCCCTATCTGTAAAATGAGAGATAAAGGACCTGCTTCACCAGGCCGTTGGGAGGATTCACTAAGTTAAAACGTGTAAAGTGCTAATAAGGGACGTCCACATACTATTAGTACTTGCATGTGTGTCTGTATGAAATACATCCAGCTCCAGTCCCCTGAGGCTCAGCAGACACCCACTGTCACTTTCTGGTTGCCTCAGTCCTTTGGCCTCAGCATAAGTCTGGTCCCCACGACAGTGTTCGTTTTGCACATGAGGACAGAGGAGTTAACAGGGGAATATGGGCCATGGTGGCCATGGCATGAGTCAGCCACACAGAAAGACAACGCCCAGCTCCTCTGCTCCAGATGGGGCCTGTCCCTTGTCACCATGTCCCCTCCCTATTCCTTTGCCTTCTCACCTAAGCGTTCTCTCTCCCTACATTTCCCTTTTGGGCCGGTTCTGGGGGGAAGAGGCAAGTGGATCCAGGAGCAGGTCCTCTTCCTCCACTCCTCAGGGGCCCTCCCAAGCCAGCCAGTGAGTAAAACCCTTGTGATCTGGGTGTGGCAGGGGCAGACCAGGGGCTGGGAGGCCTCAGAGGGACTCTGATCTGCCTCTTGAGCAATGCCAGCCGATTAGGACCTAATCCTCGAGGCTGTCCAGCTCTGTCTCCTCTTACATCATGGGCTGTTCCAGGAAGCTGCTCTCAGGGGTGAAGACAGAACATTTGAGCCAAGGCCTCCAAATACCACAAACCAGAGGAATTTGGGGGACGCCCTCGGCGCTTCCTAAAGAATGGAGGACATCAGAGCTGAGAATTCATTCATTCATTCATTCATTCATTCACTCATTCATTCATTCTTGCAGCCACAATTTACTGAGCACCTGCCTCATGCCAGGTGTTGGGGACACAGCAAGAAACATAACTGATACATCATTGCCCGTTCTTCACCTTGGTGGTGCCAGTGTTCCAGTGGCAGCGAGAAAGATGCTCAGTAAAGTCATTCAGTCTGGCTGAGGAGCTCAGTTGGTCAGAGCACAGTGTTATAACACCAGGGTCGGGGGTGGGGCTCCCTGCACTGGCCAGCCGCCAAAATAAAGCAGGAAAAAGGGAAGGGCGGGGCTTGTAACTTTACATAAAGTGGCCAGGGGAGGCCTCACCACAGAGACCCCGGGCCAGGGAGTGAGGGAGTGGGCCACGTGGGCTTGCAGGGATGAGCTCTTAGAGCAGAGGGAACAGCCAGGGCAAAGGCCCTGTGGTCGGAGGAGACCCGTGGGGCTGGAGTGGGATGAGCTCGGGGGAGGGGAGGGCAGGGAGGTGACCAAGGACCTTGTTCGAGGGAGAGAAGGCTGGGAATGCAGAGTGGTCCCCAAAATGTCAGTGCTGTTGTGGCTCCAGAAAGATGAATTCTACCTGGGGCCAGGTGGGACGGGTGGGTGGGCAGAGCTGGGAGGACAGGTGTGTCAGGGAGCCTGTTCTCCCCGCCTGGTACTCAAGGCTCTTCCTTAACCAACCATAGGAGCATGGTCCCTTTGTTTCAGGAGGCTGGGCTGCCCCAGGCAGTGCCCCATGGGGCTGGCCCCCCACCCCCGGGCATCTCCAGGTCCCCACCCCTCTGGCCTGTCCCTCCCCGCCAAGTCTAGCCATCAACTCATCTTGTGATTGCTTTATGGCTGGAGGGTCCAAAGGTCACAGAGGACCCTCTCACGTGGAAAAAAGGAGGCTGGATGGGGTCATCTCAGCTCCCTCCGCATTGGTGGAGGAGGAGATGGGGGGGAAGCACCTCCAGGTCTCTGGAGGCCGGAAGTCCAAGATCAAGGCGTGGGCAGGGCTGGTTCCCTCTGGGGCCTCTCTCCTTGGCTCGTAGGTGGCCATCTTTGCCCTGTGTCTTTTTATATTGCCTTCCCTCTGGCGTGTCTTTGAGTCCAAATTTCGCCTTTTTTTAAGGACACCAATCATACCAGATCAGGGCCCCCCCCCAAATGCCCTCATTTTGAATTGATCACCTCTGTAAAGACCCTATCTCTAGATAAGGTCACATTCTGAGATACTGGGGGTTAGGGCTTCCACATATAAATTTTAGGGGGACACAATTCAACCCGGGATATCCTCTCAAAGCTGTTATAAAACCCATGCCTGGTGATCTTGGGTCAGTCACCACCTCCCCAAGAAGCCTGCCATGACCACCCCAGTTAAAGTCCTCCCACCCTGTCACTCTAGCATAATACCCTAATTGCTGTTTATCTATCTATGTTACCTGTTTACACCAGGGAGCAGGACCTGCCTTCGTCACTAATGTGTCCCCAACCCCAAGAATGGTTCCACCACCACTGAAGTGGCTTAATAAACATTTGTGGAAGGAATCCCACAGCTCAATGTGCGCAATGGAACCCAAGAGGAACACAACTGGTAGTGGCTGAGGTGGGACGTCAGTCTCGTCTCTAATCAATTCATAACCCCCCAGGTTGTGCCCGATTGCTTTCTTGACTGGGTGTCAGGAAACCTTAATCCTATCCCATCTCAGCAATACGCTCATTGTGATGCCAGGAAGTCACTTCTGTCTGAGACTGTTTCCTCATCCATAAAATGCGGGAATAGATCTGAAGGTTAAATAAAACCCCTCCCAGCTCAAACATTGAGGTTAATGTTTACCCCCATGGAAATCTGATCAGGAATGGTGTTTGGTTGCAGGCCAAGTTTGTGTACATCTATGGAGAAGCCTACCATGTACAGGACAATTCCTGTTCACACGTGAGTGAGAATTTTTGCTACATCCTGACCCTTGTCACTGAGAACTTCACCGTGCCCAGAATCTCCTTCCCACAGCAGGCAGGACACCTTACACCTCTTATATCCCCAAAGTGTAGAATCTACTGGTTACAGAACGCTTGAGAGATCACCTAGCCCAAGGTACAACAAATTCAGCAGAATTTAATATCATTTGTTTTTACCTGCATTTATTTTAACAGTTGTCATATATTTGGAGCATCTGTTACTGGTTTCAATTTACTGTTGTGTTATAAAGCTTTTTTAAAAATAAATGTATGGAAGAAAAAAGTGGAGTACACTGTATAGTATGCATAAAGCAAATGACTTCACAGGGCCTGGTTTTCCGAAGCCTTGCAGTTTCAAATATTGACCTTGCAAAGGACAGGAAATTTTCCCCAGGCTATAAAGTCTCTGTTATAAGATAGAGAATTGTAACACAGCAAGGTTGCTGGCTCAAAGACAGACAGGTTACTGATTGATACGTAAAGATACTGGGAAACCGCTGTAAGAAGGGAATGTTTGCTAAGATCAAGCTTTTGGGGGGCCGGCTCGTGGCTCACTTGGGAGAGTGTGGTGCTGATAACACCAAGGCCATGGGTTTGGATCCCTATATAGGGATGGCCGGTTCGCTCACTGGCTGAGCGTGGTGCTGACAACACCAAGTCAAGGGTTAAGATCCCCTTACCAGTCATCTTTAAAAAAATAAAAAAATAAAAAATAAAATAAATAAAATCAAGCTTTTGTTAGTGGATTGATTTCATTGCATGTTACCAGCTTCTATTGTTAAACTTGTTAAACTATACTTAGCAAAAACCCCACCTGTGTTCTCTTCCTGTGACTTCCTGTTCCAAAGAATAAATGCAGGAAGAGAACCCCAATTCGTGGTTAATTTCCCAAACAGAAGGAATGCCTCTCTCTTGAGGGTTCTGGGAGATTAACCCCTTTTGGGGGCTTCTCACTGCCCAGAAGAGATGGGCTCTGAGTAATCTTTGGTGGCTCCATCACCCAGGGGAAAAGGGGTGACAAATCCATGGGAGGCAAAGCAACAGTACACAATAATGCTGAAGACATTGCTAAACTCTTTCTCTTCCACAACTTTATCTTTAAAGGAAACGTTGTAACACTGGGTTAAATTTAAAAGAAAAATAGTATCCAATACCTGAAACAGATGCAAAGGAAAATAAAGCAATGTTATTAAATTCTAGGCAGCTACAGTTGCTTGTAGGAGGCTCCCAATTAGGTGACTCTTAAAACAGATTAGCAAATAGGTATTAAAGACACAGCAGCACCCAGTTGAGTGCTTCCTGAAATAATAGGAAAGCATAAAAGAGAACTGGAAAGGAAGAAATTTCTTACCTTTGATTAGGTTTATTTTTTGAGTGCAATTCTCATGCAAACATGCATTGAGAACTTACTTTGTGTATTGAATTTTCCCAACACCCAACCCTCTTGGACTTTCCTTCTCCAAGAAAACCAGACTCATTGTTCATAAATAAGCACAGCTTCTGGGTCTAAGTGCCCAACCTCATCAAAACCACAGCTAGCATCTATTGAGCTCTCACTGTATGCCAGACATTGTGCTAAATATGCAAATAAACTCTTTCAATCTTCCAAACACCCAGTGAGTAATGGGTTTTGTCATCCCCATTTTATAGCTGAGAACTGAGGCTCAGAACAGGGGTGTCCCTTGGCCAAGGTTGCAATGCTGAAATTCCAAGCAGTGATGTTAAGCCACAGCTGCTCTTTGATGGCAAAACTCATGGGAGTGTCAGGCAGGATGATCTGGGCTCTGCTGTGTCATCCAGCACAGAGGCACATCATGGTTTCAGTGCTCTGGGTGCAATCCTAGACCCTGCTCTTGCCAGCTGTGTGACCTTGGGCAAGTTACTTAGCCTCTCTGTGCCTCGGCTTTTTTTTTTTTTTAATTTTTTTTAAAGACCGGTAAGGGGATCTTAACCCTTGACGTGGTGTTGTCAGCACCACGCTCACCCAGTGAGCAAACCGGCCATCCCTATATGGGATCCGAACCCATGGCCTTGGTGTTATCAGCACCGCACTCTCCCGAGTGAGCCACAGGCCGGCCCTGTGCCTCGGCTTTTAAAGCCCTATTTTATTATCTGCTTTTTTATGAAAAAAAGCTTTTCACTGTGCACAGGCAATCCTGAACAATGTCAGTAACAAAATACTCTTCCCCGAAGAAATCTTTTATTGGCCTAAACTTTTTCTGCAATGGGCCAGATGGTAAATATTTTCAGCTTTGCAGATCATGTTGTAGCAGGAAATCAGGCACAGACAATACGTAATTGATTGAGTGTGGCCTTGTGCCAATAAAACTGTATTTATGGATGAAAGAAAGTGAGTCGAGAGCCGGGTACTGTTCAAGATTTATTAAAGAAAGAAATCTGCTGGGTGGATCAGGCAGCTGGCTTTGGAGTATGTGAGACATGGATGGCATAAGCCAGGAGCTGGTATTTGGCCTGATCTCTTTTATAGTTTTTTGAATATCAGGGGCTGATTGGGTAATGAAATGAGAGTGTAAGAGGGACACGCCTGCAGGGGAGTTTGGGTCTATACATGTGTATTCATGTAAAGCCTCAGAGAGGTGGGTTAGGAACTCGCTGGAATTTTCAGTGCATCTCTATGCAATTTCTCTAAGCTTGTCATAATTGACTGACTTGTGAGTAGCCTTTTGAAGGCTGTATAGTAGGTGTGTGATCATATTATCCTGGAGATCCTGATCCCCGTGGCCAGCCTGGTAGTTCCAATTTGTGGGTCCGTGCAAGGAACAGCAACAGCTCCCACAGGCCGCCTATTATTTTGAGCACGTACCTGAGCCACCATCCAGACCTGCTCCCTGTACATGGACTCAGACAATTCCTTCCATCCCAGCCACTTCGCAGAAGGGTTATAAAAAGCCAGAGCTGAGGCGGGGTTGTTATCTGATGAAGGAGGAGAAGGGGAGGAGCTGGGCTGAGGACAAGCATCTGGAGTCCACGTGTGGGGAAGAGAGAGAAATGTGGATGGGCTGACGGATCAGGAGATTGATCTGAGTCTGGAAGGAGAGGTCAAGCATGAGCTAGGAGAATTTGAGACATGAGGCAGTTTTGACAGAGAGAACACGTTCAGAGATAGGAAAAGGCCTGAACAAGGAATCTCTACAGCTTTTGCCATTTCAGTGAGTGTCTAAATCGAGTGCCATCTTGTGGCCACTGAGATCCATTGTAACGAGGCATTTGAGTTTTAATGTCTCCCTGGAGGCTGAGAAACTGGCCAGGAGATGGCCCAGAGGCATAAGTGGCCCAGAGGTGTAGAGCGGCCCAGAGGCATAGAGCATGGAGTACAGTAGAAAATGGGACGTTTAGGTTCAACCTCTCCCTAGAAGACAAGAAATTGACCAGGAGACAGCCCAAGGACATAGAGCATGGAGGTTTGGATCATGAGGATGAGATACAGGGTGAGAAAGGGCAGTCAGTCCTGGTAGAAGAAGCGTGCCAACAAAGGGCATCCTCTCTATTGCCCACCTTCTTTTCGAGAGGAAAAAGAGCCACCAACCAGCTAATGAAGCGTCCTTCGATAGCTGGGGGCACGAGAAGGGTTCCCTCGGCCAGGTGCCTGGGCTTCGTAGAGACCAAAGTTATAGAGAGAGTAGTCAGGGGAACCATAGACGTAGGCAGGACAGACCCACTGACTCACCCTGAATTGAGGCCGGTGTTGGATGTGTTGGTCTGAAACAGCAAAAGGAGAGAGTCCTGAGTGTACCCGGCTCCAGCAGGTCCAAGAAGGGTGCCCAAGGGCCAATCACCCCAAGAGAGGGGATTGGCCACAATGTCGGCCAAAACCCTTCCAGGTTTCGGCACCATGATGAAAGAAAGTGAGCCGAGATGTCAGGTACCGTTCAAGCTTTATTAAAGGAAAAGAATCTGCCGGGCTGTGCTCAGAGTGGCACAGGGCCCAGGGCTGCCCTGAAAAGGGGACAGCACCAGGTGTGGGGGTGGTAGAGCTTATATAGTGCACCAAGGGCTGGCTGATACCATCAAGGAGGGGCATTATGCTAATGTGGATCGGGGTGGAGAACTGTGTCCTTGCTGAAGCAAAAGGGGTTTCTGTTTAAGTCAGGAGGCTTCTCGAAAAGGGAAGGGGGAGGGGGGAGGGGCGGTGCCATTTTATACTTGGGCTTGTCTAAAGTGGCGCTGGTTATGTTGCAGATCTATTAATGGACACTGAAATTTGAATTCCGTATACTTTGCATGTGTCACAAAATATTACTCTCCTTTTGATTCTTTTTTTTTTTTTTTTGGCAGCTGGCCTCTATGGGGGTCCAAACCCATGACCTTGGTGTTATAAGGCTGCGCTGTAACTCCTTTTAATTTTTTTTCCCAACCAATTAAAAAACCAGACTTGGCTCCTATGAAAATAGACAGTGGGCTACATTTGGCCCTTAAGCTATAGTTTTCTGACTCCTAGTCTAAACAATTGCTGCAGGGTGGGGGGATAGAGGGAGCTTGGTTGATGGGCAGAAAATCACAGCTAGATCGGAAATATAAGTTCTAGCAGTGTACAGAAATGCTAGGCATCTATAATCAACAATTTATTGTGTGATCTCAAATGGCTGGAAGAGAGGAGCTCAAATGTTCTCATCACAAAGAAACGATGAATATGCTAACTACTCTGATTTGACCACCACACATTGTAAACATATATTGAAATATAACTCTGTACCCCATAAATATGTACAATCAAAATGTTTCAATTAAAAAAAATAATTCCTTTAAAAACAAACAGAAGTTTGTTTATTTATTTATTTGTTTGTTTATTCATTTGTTTATTTATTTTAAAGTTCCAAACCTTTTGGAGCTAACTTCGGGTATAGTTCATTTACCAAATCCTGTGCTGTTACACACTCTTGTGTTTCAACAGTAGATTCAAAATAAACAGTAGCACAGTGATTGTAAATGCAAAGAAATAGTATTTGTGCTACTTTGGCTGCCTTTATCCTACCAGAGGTTCTATTTGCATTTAAACTTGTAAACACCATGGGAACTGCAAATTATAGTATTTGGGGGAGGTAAGCTCAAGTTTCAATTCATACACAGAATAGTTTTACTGAATTTGAACCATATCTTTCAAAAGGAAATGTCCTCGTGTTTTGGTGGTTTTTAAAATTTTTTTATTTATTATTTATTTTTGGTGGCTGGCGGGTGCAGGGATCTGAACTCTTGACCTTGGTGTTATCAGCACCACCATCTAACCGAGTGAGCTGACCAGCCAGCCCTTCTTTCAAATCGTTATTCTCATTTGATTGTTTCCTCGTTATTAAATTGCAATGCTATTATTTATTACTGTAACAGACCAGTATATAAAAACAAGTTTTTCTTTAAAAAAAAAAAAATGCATTAGTGGAATTGAAAGGTATTCACTCATGTGCTGGACTTTTCTTTTCTCCCTGTGCTGGACTGTGATATTTCTTTTATTTATCTTACTAGCATGATTGTATACATGAAAAGATGTTCACTCTCCATACTGTATTCTTTTCTTGCCATTCCTATTCTTTGTTGGTTTCATAATTATTACTGAAACTTTTTGAAATTTTAGAGGAGAGGGTCTTAAAACAAGATCCACTCTGGGTGTTAAATATGCTACGTAAACCCCTACATTTAAACATTTAGTACCTGGTACCTAGGAATCGCCTAACGGATGTTTATTGTCACCACCATGAGCTGGGTCTTCTAAGACCCCTTTGATACTCCAGAGGACAAACGTCACCCCCCATGGGGCTGCCTGTTTGGGGTATGGCCTGCAAGCTAAGAATGGATTTTTACATTTTTAAAGGCTTAAAAAATTTGAAAAATTATTTCGTGATGTCATTCACGGGAAAATGATATGAAACTCCCATTTCAGCCTCCAAAATTAAATTTCTCTGGCGCCCTCAGCCACGTTTATCTGCTCACCTGCCATCTCTGGCTGCTTTTGAATTACAAGAGCTCAATGGAAGAGTTTCACAGAGACTTTAAACGATTTACTATGCAGCCCTTTAAGAAAAGAATCTGCCGACCCCTGCCCTAATCTGTCAACACAGTCCCCCAGTCTGAAAGGGCAAAAGGGGCTCCCCACGTTCAAATCATAGACCACCCCAGGCGACCCCACCTTCCCATCCAGGACCGACGGAGAACGCGGGGTGACACTGGGTCCGTCTTCTGTATCTGGCGCCCTCTAGAGGACACCAGGAGCAACTGCCTCCCCGACCTCCGTCCCCACCCTCCCCAGGTCTCCCTCTGGGTGCAAGGTCCTTCTTTCATTTCTACACCCTCTCCTTGCCGGATTCTACCCTTCTGCCTCCTGACAAGGTCGCCAAGGGCTTTCCCCTTCCTGGGCCATACTCTTCCCCTCCCAAGTCACCATGCTTTAGTCGCTGGAAGGACTCTCAAGGAATGAAACCACATTAACCAGTGTCAAAGATATCAACACTTTTGAAAGCACGACCACTTTTCAAAGATCTTTCACAAATGTACACATAACCCTTTAACGTGCGCCTTTGATCTGCCTGCCTCGCATCTGTACACATGCCATTAGCTGTTCCTTTGTAGTATTTCTTTTTTTCTTAACTTTTTGAAATTGGCTAATAAAAATTGTATACATTTATGGCATACAATATGATGTTTTGATATATGTCTGCATTGTAGGATGCCCAAATCAAGCTAGTTAGCATATCCATTACCTCGCACGCTTGTCTTTTGTTTGTTTGTTTCTGTGGTGAGAATGTTTAAAATCTACTTTTTTTTCCCTAGGAATTCCTTCCTTAAAAAAAAAAAAAGAAAAAAAGAAAGAAGTAAAATCTACTTTCTTAGCAATTTTCAAGTATATAAATAAAATCACCATGATGTACGAAGGTACTTCAAAAAGTTCACAGGAAGATTCCTCTTGGGTTTTTTTTGTTGTTTTTGGCAGCTGGCCAGTACAGGGATTCGAACCCTTGACTGCTGTGTTGTAACACCCTTCTCTAACCAACTGAGTTAACCAAGCCAGCCCCCCAATTCTTATCTTTTAATTCTGTTTCATGAATTTTTTGAAGCTCCCTCGTACAACAGATGTCCTGGGTTTATTCCTCCTGTCTATTAAGTTTGTATCCTTTGACCGACATCTCCTCAATCCTCCATACCCTAAAGTAATTCAACCTGCATCATTTGGTCTGACATCTGCAAAGGCTGGCAGGTATTTTCCAGTAAAGAAATAGGGGCTGGCCTATTAGCTCGATTGGTTAGAGCACAATGTTATAACACCAAGGTCAAGAGTTCAGATCCCCTGTGCTGGGGCCAGGCACCAAAAAAACAAAGAAACCAAAAAAGTAAAAAGACTTAGCTGCCGTGGTGTGCTGGAGCTCTCTGGCTGGTAAAAGCCGATGATGAATGTCTCCTAATTCTGAGTTCAATGACACCTCGTGGGTACCTCGAAACTGGCTGTGGTGGGAGTATTTATGCCACGGGAATTGGCAAATACTGAACAGTAGTGTTTCCCTGCTCAGGAGAGCCAGTTGTTAAATATCAACCAGCCACCAGCAGACTCAGATTCCTTGATCTAATTTGATTCTACTGCTGATTCCGTCCATGACTCTTGCCTACCCATGGCATCTTAGGAGGGTTCTGGAGGGTATCTTTTTTCGGAATAGTGTGGCGCTGTGCACAGATCTGGGATCACGTGCCAGTTCTAGCACCTGATAATTTCATGCTGCCTCTTCCAGCCCCTGTTTCCTTGTCTGTAAAATAGAAACAATATACCCTGGGTGGATCAAATGAAAAAATGGGCAGCCATTGTGTTCCTCAGTGTGATTGGTGCCTCAGCAACCACAGTATCCAGGAATGAGGACCGTTCTCCTGGGAGCAGGCACCCACACCAGCTTTGCCAGAGACTTGCTGGAAGATGAATCGCTTCCCTGCAAAGCCTTTCTTCATTCATTCATTCCTTTCCCCCATCAGTTACTTATTGAACACCTAACATCATAAGCCTTTATTGCTTCCTTCTTAGACACTGGAATCATGTTTAGGCTTTTCTCCCAGAAAAAAAAAAAAAAAAAGGCAGTGATTATTTATAAGGTCAGGTCTACATCTCCAAGATATCAGATGTGAGATATTAGGTTCAAAATGAAATAACTCAGCTCCTACTGCTGATGCAACGAGCTCCCCTGATCTCATTTCTGCAAGTCTGAGCTTGTTCTCAGAGTTAATTACTAAAAGTTGGAAAATGGCTTGTGTATCTCACTGCTTTTGTGGATGTTTCCATGTGGGGAGGTTGCAAGCATCTCAAACTCAACACAACTGAAACTGAGCTCCTGATACCCCCCCAACCCCTGCTCTCCTGCTGCACTTTCCACTTTAGTGCAGAGAAGCTCTGTCCTTCCGGGTGCTCAGGTCAAAACTTCGGACTGACTTTTTTTTTGGCAGCTGGCCAGTATAGGGATCTGAACCCTTGACCTTGATGTTAGAGCACCGTGCTTTAAGCAACTGAGCTAGCCAGACAGGCTATCCTTGATTTTTCTCTTTTCTTACACTCCTGCATTCTTCCATTCTTCCAAACTCCTTCAAAATCCATCCTGGATTGGCCCATTTCTCTCCCCTTACCTGCCCCCACCGGGGCCAGCCCCGACAGCCCTCTCCTAGACCAGCGCAGTCCCACTCACCTGCGTGAGGCTCCTGCCTCACCCCCTCCCCATCTGTCCTCCCCACAACAGCCACCAGAGGGCGCCTGTGAGCACCCGAGTCAGGTCCCTCCCTCTGCCCACAGCCCTCCATGGCTCCCACTTTACTTGGGGCAAAAGCCCAAGTCCTCCCCTCGGCCCACTAGGGCTCTTCACGACCTGCCCCGTCCCCTCCCTGTCCTCCCTTCCTCCCTCTCGCTCACTCTGCTCCAGCCAAACGGGCCTCCTCGCTGTTCCTCCCACATGCCAGGCTCGATCCTGCCTCAGGGCCTTTGCACAGGCTGTGCCCTCTATTTCAAAACCCTTCCCCAGATATCCATGACACACTCACCTTTTTATGCCTTTGCCCAGATGTCACCTTCTCAGTGAGACCTTCTCTGACATCCAACTGAACACTGCCACCTTTCTTCTACTCCCACCCCCTTCCCCACTTTACGTGCCTTCGTGGCATCTAAAACACTATTTATTTTAGTTATTTGTTTGTGACCTATTTCTCCCCCACCAGACCGTGAGCTCCACAAGGGCGGGGATTTTTGTCTCATCCAATGCTTGGTGTATAGGAGGGGTTCCATAAAGATTTGTTGAATGACTGAAGCTTGAGAGACATGATTTACATTCGCTCGATGATAAAGAACATGGGTGTGCTTTATTTATTTAATTAAGGTACAAAACTTGGTTTCAACTGTTACAGTCATAAACAGAAGAATTTCCTCTGGGACCTCCTCCACACAGGGAAATTATGCCTTTAATTGCTATTTTCAAATAGTCTTCTTAACCTCAGGGAAACTAACCTCCGTCCAACACACATGCAGAGAGAGAGAGAGAGAGGAGACTGTAGACTTCCCATGTCCGTCGTATGGGTTTGGTCAACAGTCTGCATGTGTCCCCAAGGAGAAATCAATCCCGGTCCCTCTGCCGTTGCAATATCTCCAAGCCACCTTTTCTGTAGCACCCATTCTGGAATTCATCCACACTCATCTTATTTGGATTTTAATGCTTCCTCTCACTCAATAGCCAATTCTGAGTTCTTGGGAGTGGTTGGAAATATTGATTGCATTTTACTTCGAAAGTCTTTCATCCGGTTGCCCCGGTCTCCTGCCTCAGGACCCCAGTGGGGCCCCAGGTTGGCAGCAGTCGCATGCCTGGTTGTGGCTGGGCTCCCCAAAAGTGTCTTTTATACCCTGAATACCTCCCAGTGTAAAGAGTGACCTTATGCCCTGGATCAGGGTAGGCAAACTGGAGCCTACAGCTCCCTGCCTATTTTTTTTAATTGACACATAATAACCATACATATTTATTTGTTACAGTGTGATGTTTCAATACACGTATACTATGTGTAATAATCAAATTAGGTAATTAGCATATCCATCACCTCAAACATTTATCATTTCTTTGGGGCAAGAACATTCCCAAATCCTCTCTTCTAGCTATTTTGAAATGTACAATATACTATCGTGAACTGTAGTCACCCTGCTGTCTAATGGAACACTAGAATGTATTCCTTCCGTCTAACTATAGCTTTGTACTGGTCGACCAATCCTTCCCCACTCACTGCTTGTTAATCTATGAGTTAAGAATGGATTTCCACTCGCTGGTTAGCTCGGTTGGTTAGAGCACAGAGTTCAGGTCAAGGGTTCAGGTCCCTATACTGGACAGCCACAAAAAAGAAAAAAAAAAGAATCTTATATTTTTTAAATGGTTGAAGACAATTTAAAGAATATTTTGTATAGCTGAAAATTATATGCAATTCACATTTTGGCATCCATAAGTAAAGTTGTTTTTTTTTTTTTTTCCTTTTTTTGTCTTTTTTCATGACCAGCAACGGATTGCAACCCTCAGTGTTGTGCCCGTACCGGACCGGGACCGGCAACGGGATCGCAACCCTCGGTGTTGCCCCCGCTCCTCGCTCAGCCAGTGAGCGGCCGGTCTGTATGTGGGATCCGAACCCTCGGCAGGAGCGCCACCACGCTCCCAAGCGGCGCACTATAGCAGTGCGCCACCGGGCCGGCCCCATAAGTAAAGTTTTATTGGCACAAGCTGTACTCATTGATTTACATATTGTCCGTGGCTGCTTCCTGCTACAACAGCAGAGATCTGTGTGGTTGAAACAGATTACATGGCCCTTGAAGTAGAAAATATTTACTCTCTGGTCCCTTCCAGGAAAAGTTTGCTGGCCAGCTGGTCAGAGTGCGGTGTCGTAACACCAGGGTCAAGGGTTGGGATCCCCATACCTGACAGCACCCCCCAAAAAGCTTGCCAACCCCTACTCTAGTGTCAAAGGAAGAAAAAAATTCTGCAAAAGAAAAGGGGAAACTGAGGCCCAGAGGATTGAAATTAGTTTTTCCAAGGCTCCGTGTTTCTGAGGGACACCTTGTTTACCAAATTATCCCCGCAGTACCTCAAATGCTTCACAGGAAATGCAGCCATCACATGTAAACTGAAAGTCACCCAGAAGTACTGACCTGCAGAAAGAGATCTGCACAAAACCATCTGATCCTGTTAAACCCGGGAGATTCTTAATTGTGAAAAAGAAAAGGAAAGTCATCATTCTTTCTAGAAACCTTGAGTTTGGAACTTGAATCAGCAATTTCAACATCTCATCAAAACTTTGTTTCGACTTCTTCCCTACTGGAGATATGTCACTGGCACTGTCAGAAGTCGATGGCAAAAAAAAAAGAAGAGAAAAAGAACAAAAAAAAAAAAAAAGAAAGAAAAGAAAAGAAGTTGGTGGGAAGGCAACACTCATCTGTAGAGGCAGAAAGCGGATAAGTGGTTGCCAGGGGCTGGGGGGAGGGGAGAGTTGGGACCGACTGCTAATGGGGACAGGTTTCTTTTTGGAGTGATGTCACTATTCTGGAACTAGCTAGTGGTGACGGTTGCACAACACAGTGAATGTACTCAAATCCACTTTAAAGGGGTGGATTTTAGTTTAGGTACATTACAGCTCCACACAAAATAAATTTAGAAAGACAACAACCATCTGTTTAAGTTATGACTAAATAGTAGTCCTATTAAGTCAATAAACTAATGGGAAGTAAAAAAAAAAAAAAAAAAAAAGTCACCTAGTACCCTCCCCTCCCCTAATCAGATTTCTTTTCACTTTTTTACTCTTTCATCTGCACACATCCTCTGTGCAGAGCTGTAAAATAGATATCATCCTGAACACCCCTGGTGGCCCGAGACCTGTCACCCAGGAGCCTGATCTCTGAGCATTGGCACATTCTGTTCCCTGCCACACGCATTCTGTCCCCACCCCACATCCCTTCTCCTCTCTGACTAGATAAGACCCGGACTGATCCATGTTGATACTGAAAAGTAGCACAAGACATTTTGGTTGAATGAAGTAATTTGTAAATATCCATATCCCCTAGGATGTGTCTCTGTGCCTGGCAGAGCAGACACTAAATAAATGTTTGTTGAATGAATATGTGCACATTGGGGATGGAATATCTCAGCTCTCCTGGGTATGAAGGCAGTGATGTGCTGGTCAGCATTTGACAGCCGGCTACTAGGCAGGGGAATTGTGTGTGTGTGTGTGTGTGTGTGTGTGTGTGTGTGTGTGTGTGTGTGTGTGTTAAATGCTAGTGATATAAAGGATGTGTAACATACATTTAACAAATAATAAAAGATACAATACTCTGTTATAAATTGCAGATAGCCACATGATTTTCACAAAATGTTTTTGTGGATTTTTGCCAAACTCTTGTATCTATAGCCAACCTATGGTTGCAAATAACCAGACAAGTGCAGTTCTGACGTGAATGCTGGTGATATTTTCATGTACGTTAATAAATAAGAAGGAAGTGAAGATATATGTTATCAATAAAATGACTTCTTCGATGAACCAGATAATACTTTTTGATATGGAAAAATAATTCCTCATTTTTGTGTGTGTGCTATTTACATTCAAACAGCTATAGACACGACACATTTTATTCTTAATTTTTTATTTTTTATTTTTATTTTTTGGCAGTTGGCTGGTATGGGGATCCCAACCCTTCACCCTGGTGTTACAAAACCACAGATACGACACGTTTTAAAGTTTAATCTGCATTATAACTTTCTCCATCAGTTTCTTGAGCCTAGACTGGGGTTTGGCACACATGGCCCTTCACCTGCTTGTGTAGATAAAGTTTTATTGGTACACAGCCATGACCCTTTGGTTAGTGTTTTCTATGGCTGCTTTTGCAATATAACCACAGAATTGAGTAGTTGCAATAGGTGCTATAGGGCCCACAGAGCAGAAAATATTTGCTGATGCTTTACCAAAAAAGTTTGCTCACCTCTGACCTAGGCAACCAGAAAAACAAAAAAACAAATAAATAAAACAAAAACAATGAATCTAGCCCTCATTGATAGCATTTGCCAATTTTTGTGCTGTAAATACTCCCGTTCTGACCCATTTCAAGCTGCCAACATGATGTTAATGGGCCCAATGTTGAGAAGATACCCAGGAGCCCACCGTCACGAGGCACTTCCACCAAACAGATGCAATAGACAAAAATAGTGAAGATAGATTAAATAAAATAAAAGCAAAAGCATAGATAACAGCAAGATGCAGTAGTATACCTAGGAAGCGATGTCTGGAGTATGTATCACCTGTTTTAAAAATTCAGGTTAGGGCCGGCTGGTTACTCAGTCAGTCACAGCGTGGTGTTGAAACACCAAAGTCAAGGGTTTGGGTTCCCATACCATCCAGCCACCAAAACCAAACCAAAACAAAACAAAACAAAAATTAGGGCCGGCCCGGTGGCGCACTGGAGAGTGCGCTGCTTGAGAGCGCAGCGGCGCTCCCGCCGAGGGTTCGGATCCCATGTGGAGACTGGTTCCCGCTCACTGGCTGGGCGCGGTACGGGTGCAACACCGAGGGTTGCGATCCCGTTGCCGGTCCCCGGTGCGGGCGCGACACCAAGGGTTGCGATCCCGTTACCGGTCAGTAAAAAAGACAAAAAGGAAAAAAAAATTAACGTGGCATTCATATAAGATAAAATTAACCATTTTAAAGTGAATAATTCAGTGGCATTTAGTGCATTTACAATGTTCTGTGTCACCCCAAAAGGAAACCAAGCACCATTAACCAGTTTTCCCTTATTTCCCCTCCCCCAGCCCTTTCTGGCCACCAAGCTGCCTTCTGTCTCTACATATTTACCTTTCCTGGACATTTCATATAAATGGAATCGTGCACTATACAATCTTTTGACTGGCTTCTTTCCCTGAGCATAATGGTTTTTTCAGGTTCATTCATGTTATAGCATGTGTCAGAATTTCACTCCTTTTAATGACTGAATAATACTCCATCATATGGATATACCACAATGTGTTTATCCATTCCTCTGCTGATGGATATCCGAGCTGTTTCCACCTTTGGGCTATTGTGAATAACGGTGCTGCGAACATATCTGTGTACATATTTGAGTCCCTATTTTCAGTTCTCTCGGGTACATGCCTTGGACTGGAACTGCTGGATCACCCCGTAATTTGATGTTTAACATTTTGAGAAACAACCAATTTTACATTCTCACCTGCAGTGTATGATTATTACCTTTTTTACAATCTATTCCAAGTTTTATTTTTTTTTTTTACTGACCGGTAACAGGATCGCAACCCTCAGTGTTGCGCCCGCACCGCGCTCAGCCAGTGAGCGGGAACCGGTCTCCACATGGGATCCGAACCCTCGGCAGAAGCGCCGCTGCGCTCCCAAGCAGCGCACTCTCCAGTGCACCACCAGGCCGGCCCATATTCCAAGTTTTTCTGATTTAATTTTTCATAATAACAATTAACAATCAGCTCTCAAAATTCCTGAAATTTGAACAATCAGCACTCGCCCAGGGGAAGGAGCGGGCTCAGGCACAGCACTGCTCAAGTCGTCAGTTTCCTGTTTCTGTCCTGAGCCTTGAGTCCCAGGGTGTTAAGCTCATCATCCACAGGCTCTCGGAAGCTCAGCCCCTCGCTAAGAGCAACAGATGTTCAACCAGGGACCCAGTGGATTTCGGATGCAAACAGTGTGTGACCCAAACCTTTAGTGAAGTCACCCTTCCACGTGGTGCCCAAAACACCTCATTCACTTGTTCACATTTGTGTTCACTGAGCACCTCCTATGTGTCAGAGTACCTACTGTGAGAGGACCTACTGAGTGCCACAGTGCCTACTGTGTCAGAGGGCCTACTGTGTGCCAGAGCACCTACTGTGTGCCAGAGGCCCTACTGTATGCCAGTGGACCTACTGTGTGCCAGAGGCCCTACTGTATGCCAGTGGACCTACTGTGTGCCAGAGGTCCTACTGTGTGCCAGAGGTCCTACTGTGTGTCAGAGCACCTACTGTGTGTCAGAGCACCTACTGTGTGCCAGAGGTCCTACTGTGTACCAGAGCACCTACTGTGTGCCAGAGCACCTACTTTGTGTCAGAGCACCTACTGTGTGCCAGAGGTCCTACTGTGTGCCAGAGGTCCTACTGTGTGCCAGAGGTCCTACTGTGTGCCAGAGGTCCTACTGTGTGCCAGAGGTCCTACTGTGTGCCAGAGGTCCTACTGTGTGCCAGAGGTCCTACTGTGTGCCAGAGGTCCTACTGTGTGCCAGAGGTCCTACTGTGTGCCAGAGCACCTACTTTGTGTCAGAGTGCCTACTGTGTGCCAGATCACCTACTGTGTGCCAGAGGTCCTACTGTGTGCCAGAGCACCTACTGTGTGTCAGAGCACCTACTGTGTGCCAGAGGACCTACTGTGTACCAGAGGACCTACTGTGTGTCAGAGATCCTACTGTGTGCCAGAGCACCTACTTTGTGTCAGAGCGCCTACTGTGTGTCAGAGCACCTACTTTGTGTCAGAGCGCCTACTGTGTGTCAGAGCACCTACTTTGTGTCAGAGCGCCTACTGTGTGTCAGAGCACCTACTGTGTGCCAGAGGTCCTACTGTGTGCCAGAGCACCTACTGTGTGCAAGAGGTCCTACTGTGTGCCAGTGGATCTACTGTGTGCCAGAGGTCCTACTGTGTGCCAGAGCACCTACTGTGTGCCAGAGGACCTACTGTGTGCCAGAGCACCTACTTTGTGTCAGAGCGCCTACTGTGTGTCAGAGCACCTACTGTGTGCCAGAGGTCCTACTGTGTGCCAGAGCACCTACTGTGTGCCAGAGGACCTACTTTGTGTCCGAGCACCTACTGTGTGCTAGAGGACCTACTGTGTGCCACAGCACCTACTGTGTGCTAGAGGACCTACTGTGTGCCACAGCACCTATGTGCCAGAGGACCTACTGTGTGCTCGAGTGCCTACTGTGTGTCACAGAACCTACTGAGTGCCAGAGGACCTACTGTGTGCTACAGCACCTACTGTGTTCCAGAGGACCTACTGTGTGCCACAGCACCTACTGTGTGCCAGAGTGCCTAGTGCATTTCAGAGCACCTACTGTGCTGGTGCCCAGGGACACCAAGAGGAATGAATTCCCAGCCTTCAGGGAACTTACAGGCTTTACAAAAATTAGTTTACCATGTTTTCATATCCCTAAACATTCATAAGACTTTGGTTCCCTTTTAAAAAAAAAAAAAAACTATTTTAAAATTTTTTAATTGTGGTAAAAAGATACATAAATTTTATTTTTTTATTTGGTTTTTTTGGGGGGTTTTAAATTTATTTTTGTCTTTATTTTATTTTTAATTATTATTTTTGCAACTGACTAGCGTAACATAAATTTTACCATCTTAGCCATTTTTAAGTGCACAGTTCAGAGGCATTAAACACATGCACATGGCTGTGCAGCCATCACCACCATCATCTCTAGAACTTTCTCATCTTCCCAAACTGAAACTCTGTCCCCATGAAACACTCACTCCCCATCTCCCTCCCCAACCCCTGACACCCAGCATCCTGCTTTCTGTCTCTGTGGATCTGACGACTCTAGGGACCTCCTACAAGTGGAATCACACAGTATTTGTCCTTGTGTGACTGGCTTATTTCACTGAGCACAATGTCCTCAAGGTCCTTCCACACTGCAGTACGTATCAGAGCCTCATTCCTTTTTAAGGCTGAATCATACTCCATCATATGGATGGACTATGTTGTGTTTATCCATAATTCATTGATCACCCAGGTTGCTCTCACCTTTTGGCTGTTGTGGATAATTCTGCTATGCACACAGGTGTGCCACTATCTCTTTGAGTCTCTGCACTCAGTTCTTTTGTGCATATGCCCAGAAGTGAAATGGCTGGATCATATGGCAATTCTATGTTTAATTTTGGGGGAACCACCACATTGTACTTTTATAAACAAACCTTTTATTCTGAAATAATTTTAGGCTCACATACAAAATAAATTTAGGCTCACACATTTTGTACTCAAAAATAGTACAGAGAGTTCCCCTGTACCCTTCACCCAGCTTCCTAAAAAGATAACATCCTATATAACCATAGAACAATATCGAAACTTGGGAATTTTAATCGGTACAATACTGCTAAGCAAACCACAGATTTTATTTGGATTTCACCAGCTTTTACATGCATGTGCGTGTGTGTGTGCGCACGCGCATATACAGAGCTATGAAATTTTGTCACGTGTGTAGATTTGTTCAGAGGCATTAAGGTAACCACCACCACAATAAAGACACAACAGTTCTATCACTGCAGAGAAAAATCCCCGTGAGTCACATCTTCAACTTCTGACCCCTGGCAATCATCATCTGTTCTCCATCAGAATAATGTCATCATTAATAAAATGTCATGTAAATGGAATCATACCATATGTAGCATTGTGAGACTGCCTTCTTTCAATCAGCATGATGCCTTTGATTTTTTTTAAAAATCTTTTTTGGCAGCTGGCCAGTACAGAGATTGAACCTTGAACCCGGTGCTTTCAGCACCATGCTCTAACCAACTGAGCTAACCGGCCAGCCCCAGCATGACGCCTTTGAGATTCACCCAAGTTGTTATGCATATCAACAGTTTGTTCCTTTTTATTGATCAGTAGTTTTTCATTTTTTTATCCATCTAATTTTTAAAATTCCATTCAACCCCCAGTTTATCTTTTTAAAAATCCATTCAACCTCCGTTTATCAAATCACCTGTTGAAGGTCATTTGGATTGTTTCTAGTTTTTGGTCTATTACAGATAAAGTTTTTATGAATGTTCATGTTCAGGTTTTGGTGTGAACTTAAGGTTTTATTTCTCTTGGGTAAATACCCAGGAGTGGGATTGCTGGGTCATATGGTAAATGTATGTTTAATTTTATAAGAATCTACCAAGCCATTTTCTAGAGGGGTTGCACTATTTTGCAATCCCACCAGCAATGCATAAGAATTCTGGTTGCTCTGTATCCTCAATGACACTTGGTATTGTCAGAACTTTTTATTTTAGCCATTCTAACAGGTATATGGTAGTATCTCATTGTGGTTTTAATCTGCACTTCCCTAATGGCTAACAATTCTAAGCCAGTTTCATTTTCCAAAAATGATGTCATAGAGTCTTACTTATAAGTGTTTCTAAGACTCTTTTACATTGTGATCATTTATGAGGTGTCTGCTGCAAAATATTTCTTTGTGAGACTGTCCTAGAACATATTTTTTTCATTCTCCTATGAATGGACGTTTTTGTGGTTTCCAAATTTTGCCATGGAGGACATTATTGTATGTGTCTACTGTTTGTATGCAGACACGAGGTCTTTCTAGGTTCTATGCCTAGGAGTAGAATTTCTGGGTCATAGGGTATTCAATCAAGATAGGGCTCAATTGCTTTACAAAGTGGTAGGTTCAGCCGTTCTTTCAGTTAATCCATCACACAGGCATGAGAGATAAAGTTCATGGTGTATTTCAAGATAGGAACAATGCACACATATTAATACCAGCTTGTGCCTAAAGCAGATAAATGTCACTTTGGATTGAATCTTTCAAGAAAGCTATTAGAAATTTATTTCCTGGGAGGAGTAATTTAGTAGACACCTAAGTCTCTGGAACCAGGAAACGTGTACTAAGAAAAATGTTATTGGAACCAGTGATAAGTAGAAAGACATGTGACAGGGAGAGGTCACAGAGCAAACTGTGCTTGGTAGTAAAGATAGAGAATGGGTGGAGAGTTACAGTCCGCAGTGCAACCTCAACAGTAAAAGCTCATGTTTTATAATAAGTGCTGAGAATCAGGTGGTTAGTGATCAACGTGTCTCCCTGAGAACAAAAACTCCCATTTCACTCCTCTATGTTATCAAGGACCCACTATGTCCAAGGTGCTAGACCAGAAAAGAGGCAAATCCAACATCTTCGTGTTTTATAATAAGTGCTGAGAATCAGGTGGTTAGTGATCAACGTGTCTCCCTGAGAACAAAAACTCCCATTTCACTCCTCTACGTTATCAAGGACCCACTATGTCCAAGGTGCTAGACCAGAAAAGAGGCAAATCCAACATCTTCTTTACCCTTAAAAATCCATAACTTCCGGTTAGCTCAGTTGGTTAGAGCGCGATGTTGTAACACCAAGGTCAAGGGTTCGGATCCCCATACTGGCCAGCCACCCCCCAAAAAATAAATAAATAAATAAGCAAGGTGTGTCGAGAACTCCAGGAAGAAGAGACTTGAGACCATGGGGGAGAAACTTATGGAAAAGGTGGCGTGTGAGCTGAGCCTCCAAGTGGGAACTGGGACGGGCTGAAAATTCTGGTCATTAGAAAAGATTCGATCTCTTTGTACTCCTTAGGAAGAACACATTTACTGCACTATGTCAAGATTAATCCCCCAAATACATACCATGGAATATCATATAGCAAGGAAAAAGAATAAATTACTGTTACATGCAACAACACAGATGAATCTCAAAAATATGGTGCTGAGCAAAAGAAGTTGGATACAAAAGAGTGTGTACTGTACAATTCCATTAATATGAAGCTCTTGAACATGCAAAAATAACCTATGGGGATAAAACTCAAAATCTAGGAGGTGTCTGGGGTAGCAGTGTGCCACAGCCAACTTGTACTGGTTCATATGTGCCTACCGTCTTCCCGAGTTCTTGGTTGCTGGAATATTTACACCACAGAAATGGGCAGATGCTACTACTAATCAGCCTCTGTCTCTGTCTCTTTCTTTTCTTTATTTTAAAGGCTTATTGTTAAACACACCACTGCTGTTTGGGTGGAGGCGAAGGATTAACTGAAAGGGCAGAGAAGAAAGTTTTTGCAGGGAGGGGAACAGTTACATAAGTGTAAATCATTGTAAAAGCTCAAGGAATTGAACATTTGAGAACTGTGCATTTATAATATGTAAATTATAGCTCAATAAAAAAATTAGACATAGCCTACAATAAAGTACAATAAAATTAAAGAGGAGAAAATCACTGGGCAGCACAGAAGGACGGTGGAAACGCCCAGAGCTGTGAAAAGTCATGGTATTATTTGACACCAGGCGAGCATTCATCTGAATTTTGGGTTGAGCAGTGACAGGCCAAACTGAAAAGCCCCATTCTGAAAATCCAGGAGCAGGCTTGTCTGGGAGCAGTTTTAATCACGGAGGAGCTGTGGTTACATCATTGCATTTTGTAAAGCATAGTTGCATTTCACAATTATATATTTGCTTATTATGTGTCTGTTTTTTTAAACATTGTATTTCTGGTACCCAGCACAGCCCCTGGCACATAAAAGGAATTGCAAACTGTTAAAGAATAACCAAGGGGCAGCTAACAGGAATGAGCCAGGGAGACCAGGGGACCTGCGCTGGACCCTGGAGGAAGGTGTCGACTTTCTTCCCATTTGATTCCCAAAGCTGCATCTACTGTGATATGTACATGGGTGCTCAGAGCTGTGACAAAAAGAAAAGCAATGCGGTGAGTTGTTCATGAAGTCCACTTTTTTCCATTTAAACGACTGCCCTTTATTCTGTGTCACATGCCACCTCCTCTTCCTCCTCCTTTCGGATGTTAAAATTACCTTTCATGTAAAATGGTACAGCTGTCGTGGCAAATAAGGTGGTTCCTCAAAAAACTGAACGTAGAATTACCATATAATCCAGCAATTCCACTTCTGGGTACAAACTGAAAGGAACTGAAAGTAGGGACTCGAACAGACACTTAGACACCCGTGTTTATAGCAGCATTATTTACAGTAGCCAAAAGGGCAGATCAATATATTAGCAAAATGTAGTCCATCCATAGGACGGAATATTATTCAGCCTTAAAAAGTTGGGAAATTCTGACACATGCATGTTACAGCACAGATGAACCTTGAGGACATTATGCTTAGCGACATAATCCAGTCATAAAAGGACAAATCCTGTGTGATTCCACCCATAGGAGGTCCCTGGAGTCGTCAGATCCACAGAGACAGAAAGTAGAATGGGGGTGGGGGGGGTGCCAGGCGCTGGGGAGGAGGACGGGGAGTGAGTGTTTCATGGGGACAGAGCTTCAGTTTGGGAAGATGGGAAAGTTCTGGAGAGGACGGTGGTGATGGCTGCACAGCCACGTGAATGTGCTTAAACATTTCCGAAGTGTACAGTTAAAAATGGCTATGATGGTAAATTTTATCTTATGTATATATTACAATAAGAAAATGTCTTAACATGTCACAATGATGATATAGGTGGGCAGTGGTGGCTGGCCAGTACCGGGATCCGAACCCTTGACCTTGGTGTTATAAGGATATACAATTTTCATTTGCCATTTAAAAAATAAATGTTTTAAAGTGACCTTTCTTTCATTTAAAACAAAAACGGGGGTGAGTGATTGATACTTTAAGGTGCTGTCCTGTCCATACTTGGCGAAACAGAAAGTTGAATCTGGGCGGGTCTCCCTAAACGTTTTAGGATTTTACGACTCCCACCCGTCCACGACCACCGCCTCCCCCGCCCGCCCTTCTCCCCGGCCCCGTCACGCCGAGCTCCAGGCGCAGGCGCACACGCGCGGTGGGACGCGAGCGAGTGCGCACGCTCTGGGC
>NW_007729369.1:104849-140583 GCF_000696425.1 Galeopterus variegatus | reverse complement strand
GGGGGGGGGGTCAGTGGGGATGTATACGGGGCGGGGGACCCTCCGGGGAGAAGGCGGGGTGAGGGTCCCTAGGAGCGAAATCGGGGTGATGGTGAGGTCCCTGGGAAGAGAGCACGGAACAGTGGGGTCCCTGAGTAGTGAATTCGGGTGAGGAGGGGTCCTAAGGGGAGAAGACGGGGTGGGGGGCCCCGAAAAGTGAAATCGTGGTGATAGTGAGGTCCCTGTGGGGAAAAGATGGGGTGTGGGTCCCTTGAGTGGCGAAATCGGGGTGAAGGGAGGTCCCTGGGAGGAGAGCACAGAGCGGTGGGGTCCCTGAGGTGTGCATTCAGGTGAGAGGGGGTTTTGGGGTGAGTGGATGGGGTGAGGGTCTCTGAGGGATGAGGTCGAGGTGGGGGGGTCTCTGAATGATGAGATGGGACTGAGAGGAGGCCCCTATGGAGAAGAGATGGGGTGTTGGGCCCCAGAATAGCAAAACTGGGGTGATTGGGGGATCCCTGATTAGCGAAATTGGGGTGAATAGAGGTCCCTGAGTTGTGAGATTGTGGTGAGGGGACCCTGAGGGGAAAAGATGGTGAGGAGTGTCCTGAGAAGTGAAGTCATAGTGAAGGAAGGGTCCCTGAGTAGTGAGGGTGAGCGTGAGGGGTCTTGGTTGGGAGGAGGAGGTGAGGGTTTCTGGGTGGTGAGGATGGGTTGGGGGTCTGCTGGGGGGGGTCCCTGTGTGGTCTGGCTGGGGTGAAGTGAGTTCCTGAGTAGTGAGGCTGGGAGATCCCAGAGGAGGGGGCTGGGCCGGCGGGGTCAGGATGTGGGGGGAGGTCTCTAAGGGAATTGGGGAAAGGGAGCCTCAGAGACTAAGGACACCTGAGATGATCCTGCTAGTTGCGGGGGGGGGGTATCTTCTGAAGCTGAGAAGTGGTGTGGATGTCCCAGGAGGCTGGGAAGCAAGGAATGAGAGGGATTTGGAGGGGGGGTTGTGTGGGGAGCCTACCGGGACCCCCGAAAGCAGATAAGCAGATCCTGAAGCAAATGGATGAGAAAAGCTTCCTTAAGGGAGCCACTGGAGTAGCGCAGGAAGTTCGAGGCGATGGAGGGGATGAGGACTTAGGGGGCTTCCGAAAAGCCGGGGAAGGGGACAGAGAGCATCCGGGGGTGGGGGTTACACGATGGCAGAATTGTGTTGTGTGAGCACAAGGGCAGGTGACTCAGTGTTGAGGGCACACATTCGTGAGGTCACGGCCATGTTGACCTGACCATTCCTGATCTCAAGGCTGGAGTGGATAGGGTGGTCCCAGGGACCCCTAGCCAGGGTCTGTTTGCTATGCTTGTGGTGTGTCCCCATGAGAACGAGGTGTACTGGATGGATGACACGTTTGTTGGCCTCACCTGCTCAGGTTCTTGGCTTTCTGTGTCCTGGATGAGGAGGAGACCCTCGACACGTATGCAAGTTAACATTGCATTGAGTTAACGTTGAGGACCTGTAATCTTAATTTTAAAAATCCAAGTAAGTTTTAGAGCTGGCTGGTTAACTCACCTGGGAGAGCATGGTGCTGGTAACACCAAGGTCAAGGGTTTGCATCCCCTTACCGGCCAGCAACCCAAAAATAAAAAACCTGCTCCTTGTTCTTACATGTTCTTATAAAGGACTCTTTCTTCATATTCTCTTCTGGCTTTTATGTGGTTTCTGCTTCCCATGCCTTCAAGAATTCCTCTGGGAGAGGAAGCCAGCCATAGGAATTGCAGGATTTTTTTTTTTTTTTAAAGATGACCGGTAAGGGGATCTTAACCCTTGACTTGGTGTTGTCAGCACCACGCTCACCCAGTGAGCAAACCGGCCATCCCTATATGGGATCCGAACCCGGGGCCTTGGTGTTATCAGCACCGCACTCTCCCGAGTGAGCCATGGGCCGGCCCAGGATTTTTTTTTTAAGATTCTCGTTTATATAGGCACAATTGAGTTTTCCAGTACTTTTGAGACAGATTAATCAGCTGACCCCAGAGTGCATTTCAGAAGTTACAGGGTGTTGACTTCTGAAGTCTGGCCTCAGAAGCTGCATCTTTAGCCCTACCGTGATCAAATTTATCCGTTCATTCATTCATTCATTCATTCATATTAATTCCTCTGCTTTCTCTTCTACTTCTCAGCATCTTGCCATTACTTCTTTATCCAGGTATTCAGTGAGCACCCACCAGGTCCCCATCCTGACTCAGGGGACACTCAGAAAAGCAGGGGTGTGAGCACTGCAGCTTCCTTGTGTTGCAATTATTTAACCCTTGTGAGTCTGTTCCCTCCTGCCTGGGCAGGGACTCCACAAGACCCGCCTCCCACGGTGATGAATTAAATGAATTGGTGTTAGTAAAGCCCAGGAAATGGTGCTTGACCCCCTGCCTTCCAGCGAGCTCTTTGTAGCACCAGTTCAGGTGACATCGCTGAGCAATCAGGTCCCCTTGATTCTGGCCCATGTGCCCCTTTGCTCATGCTTCTTTATGTCATAGGCGAGTAATGGTCGAACTTGGTGATTGGGAGTTTCCTGGCAGAACGTACAATGTCCCTCATCATCCCTTGCTTGAATCCCCTCTATGGCCACCAACCTTGGATTTAACACCTTCCAGAACTGGTGGCTGAGCACTGCTGCAGGCGGCCTGGGCTCACTTAGAGACTTTTAGAGCTGCACCATCTAATCCAGTAGCCCCTGGCCACATCCAGCATTTAAAATGTGGTTTGTACAAATTCAACAGAGCTGTGAGTGTAATATGCACATTCCAGATTTCAAAGACTTAATAGGAACAAAAATGTAAAATAAACATTCATTAAGTTTTTTATAGTGGTTACACATTGGAAATGATAATATTTTTGATGGATTAAATCAAACGTTGTTATAATTTCGCCTCTTTCTCTTTTTTTAACATGAGCACTAGAAAATTCTAAATCACACACATGGCTTACATCCTCATTCATCTGTACTGCACTGGGTTAGTTCTTGTGAGCATTGAGCTAAAGCATCTGCCTGTTACAGAGAGCTGCTTTTTACTCCAGGATCTGGTTCAAAGTCAAGGCATTCGTGAAAGCTTCAAGTCAAAATTTCCTTTAAAAATTCCTTGAATCACACAGTAAAGTGCAACATACATGGTTGTTTTTTTAATAAGCGGGTTCAGGAACGTTGTGTGCGAATGAATGCGAAACATTCACAGTACTGAGCAGGGTATAAGATCGTGTTGGTAGCATGAAATGCCCCAGGATTGTCTGCATTGTTTAAATTCTCCCCTCACCTCTTTCCCCGCCAGTGCCGATGTTTAATTCATGCAGTTAAATGCACCTAGGAGGCAACTTCTGTCTTCCACCCATTGATTCCGGTCCTTTGCTCTGAGGCCAATCAAAACACCTTTTCCTCCATCCTCAGCAAAGACAGGAATCCTCACCTAGGCTTTCCCTCACCTGCTTCCCAGTCCCCTCATCTCCTGCCAGTGTGGTCTGGGGGCCTTGCGTTGGGAAGGGAGCCTCCTGGGTCTTTTGTGCTGGAGCTTGTCCTCAAGGTCACAAGACCTCCTAGCCTTTGTAAGCGGGGATCGAGGTGTCGTCCCCGGGAGCTGGCCTTAGCTTCTGGTCTGCAGGGGATACACATGTCACTCTTTTCTGCTATGTTGTGAGCCCATGGAATGCAGGAATCAGGTCCCCTCCATCCCTGTGTCCTCCTGGGGCTTGACACGCCGTAGCCATGCAGGAAACATGGTGCGGGTGTTGTTATCGTTCGGTGGCTGGCACGTTCTTTGCTAACCCTTGCCTTTGGGGTCTCTGCAGAGCAAACTTGGTGGACCTGCAGAAGAAGCTTGAGGAGCTTGAACTTGATGAGCAGCAGAAGAAGCGGCTGGAAGCCTTCCTCACCCAGAAGGCCAAGGTTGGTGAGCTCAAGGACGATGACTTCGAGAGGATCTCAGAGCTGGGAGCCGGCAATGGCGGGGTGGTCACCAAAGTGCAGCACAGACCTTCCGGCCTCATCATGGCCAGAAAGGTGAGGAGCGACTGGCAGCAGGGCAAGCATCCTGTCCCTGTGCTGTGTGGTCGGTCAGTCAGTGTGTGGCAGGGACCGGTCCCCTCTGCAAACGGGAGGTGACCAGGCCTGTGCTTTCTGACTGGCTCTGACTTCTGCCTTCGAGAACATTTTAAATTCAGATTCCCAGAAATGTCTGGATATCCCAGAAATGGGCGGGCTGGCTGGAGAAAGGTGTTTTTAGGAATATTAGTCCATTAGTCAGGGTTCTTTAGAGAAACAGAACCAGTAAGGGGGGGGGAGAGAGAGAGAGAGAGAGTGTGTGTGTGTGTGTGTGTGTGTGTGTGTACACAGAATAGGAGATTTATTTTAAGGAATTAGCTCATGCAAGTATGGAGGCTGTCAACTCTGAAATCTGTAGGGCCGGCCAGCAGAGCAGGCAGGAGACCCAGGGAAGAGCTGAAGTTGCAGCTCAAGTTCAAAGGCATCAGCTGGCAGAATTCCCTCTTCCTAGGGGGTCGTTGTCTTTTTTTCTCTTGGGCCTTCAACTGATTGGATGAAGCCCACCCATGCTATGGAGGGTCATCTGCTTTACTCAGAGTCCACTGATTTAAACGTTCATAATATCTAAGAATACCTTTCCAGCAACATCTCAGCTGGTGTTTGACCAAACAGCTGGGCACCATGGCCTGGCCTAATGAACACATAAAGTTGACCATCCCCCGTGCTTTGGGATACCACAGACCCTGGTGCTAATGAGCACGCTCATCCTGGGGGCCCCCCTGCTGCCATAATGCAGCTTCTCCACTGTGTGTTTGAGAAGAGTCCCCAGGAGACATAGGGAGTTCAACCACAGACCCTGGTGCTAATGAGCACGCTCATCCTGGGGGCCCCCCTGCCGCCATAATGCAGCTTCTCCACTGTGTGTTTGAGAAGAGTCCCCAGGAGACATAGGGAGTTCAGATGACAAGGGCGTGACCATTTGGATGTAGTGGCTCCTGAACACCTAACTGGGGGGACTTGGTGTTGACAAGTTGTCCAGCTCCTCAGGTGAGATCTTCAGATGTAGAAAGCCACCTTTTCCTGGAAGCCCATCACCCTGTAGTTCTCCAAACTGAGTCCTCAGAAACCTGGGCAGCCCCTGCATGGGTGGATCCGTGCTGGTCCCCGCATCGCTCCAGGGGCCTGCGGTTCCCAGGAACGGTGCACTCAGTTTCTGTTGGGATTTAGCTCTGCAGCTATTTCTCCTCTCCTCTAGAACACCTCCCTCCCTCCTGAAATCTGCAGCCACGGACTTTCTATTTCTGTCCCCTTACTGTAGGCAGCCTTTTCAAAAATCAGAGCAGCCCTGGAAATCTTGGGTCTGCCGTCACCTGCAGCACGGGTAGTGAAAAGGCAAACATGTGATTCAGACAGCAATAAGGGGCCTCAGGACCAGAGCACCGGTCCAAGTATGTGTCCAGAACCAAGGGCGTCTCGGGCCAGTCAGGGTGTCTTCCAGGCAGTCCCTGATGTGCCGTGCAGTGGACGTGAACCCTGTACCTCCCATGTGTGTCCACAGCACAGTGCACCAGCTGAAAGGTGGAGATTACACCAGCAGTTTATCTACAGTTTTGCTGTGGCCTATAATGTAAGATTCGGGTGCTTAAAACTGTGGAAGGCGTGGCCGGATAGGTTCTGTGGTCTAGTGAGTGGTATTGTCCTGATGTCAGTTTCTGGTTTGCTATCATCCTTCCGTCAAACAAGATGTCGTCTATGGGGGAAGCTGGGTGAAGGGTACACAGGCCTCTCTGTACTATTCTTGCAATTTCTTGTGCTTCTATAATTCTTTTAAAATTAGAAGTTTTTGTTTGCTTGATAAAGGGGCGAAGGCAATGGGAGTAGGAGAAGACACATTGAGCAGGAAGGTAGTCTAGCTGGATGTCATCGTGGTTCAGGGCTATCTCTCCCTTATAGACCGGGCACCTTCAGCCAGTCTGGAGGTCAGGGGCTCCATTCAGAATGCCAGTTCACCCCAGGGGACTTTTGGCCTTCATTAGGCTGAAGGGTGCAAATACAATTCCGAATTCCTCTGGAAAACAATGTGAATTCCACATGTATCATAAGGACTTACTGCAAACAGATCTCCAAAGGCAGACGCCCACAGGCCTGTGCAGACCCCTCTCTGTGGCCAGCAGCCTTAGTTGCCAGCATCCCTCTGGTCAGCAAGGATTATCCCAACCTGTGTGACTTATGCCAACAAGACTAGTTCTAGAAGTCCCAAGCAAAACCGTCTCTTGATGTTTACGGTGCTTATTTGTAAACATTTTCTGGACTAGAGTGTGGCTTTCTGGACTCCTTCAGTGTTCTTCTGAGAGCCATAGGCACAGAATCTCTGTATTACTTGGGCCAGGAGACATTGGCGAAGGACTTACTCTGTGTGTTGGGCACGCAGGGCTTCTTTGAATTCTGTGTACTTGTAGCAAAGAAGTGTTTTTTTTGGCCTTGCCCTTGCTTTTCACTGATCTGTTCTGGCTTCTAGAATGGCAGTCATGTGACCTGCCTGAGGCTGCATAACCACACTAGCTGCCATCTTGCAAGCAATACCCTGTGTCAAAGCGGATGCTAACACCTTGACTTGTGTTTTCCTTAAAATCGAGCGACAGCTCCATATTGCAGGTGAGAAAACTGAGGCTGATTGGGTCAGCGTCTGAGCTGGGTTTGAATCCTCTCGGGTTTGTCCTTGAGTATGGACCCTCACTTGGGAGCAGCTGTCGGGCCACAGCCTCCAGAATCCACTGCGCTCTTGGTCTCTGGCCCGACTCCTAACTGGTTTCCTGCTTCCAGCTGTGAAGGGGTCATCCTCAGATCGCATCACCTGCAGTTTGAGGGCTATTTTGTGCAATTTGAGGTCTTTACCGTGGAGGGCTTTCCTCATCAAGGGGCCACCTCCAAGTGCTGGGCCAGGTGCCCACAGAGACCTGCGATGTGTGTTAGGTTGGCACACGAGCAAATGACAGCCTCATGCAGCAGGATCCACCTCTTCTGATATTTGATAATAGCTAATTCAGAGTGTCTGGAAACACGATTGGGCCACACGCATCTGCTGGCTGATGAGCTCGTGAACCATCAGCTCGCAACCCAGGATTTAGGGTGTTGCGGAGGTCACTACAGGCCCAGCCCTGTGGGCGCTGCAGGCTGGCCTGTCCCTTTCCTTCTGTTCCTCACTGTCGCCCAGGAAAGCCCTTCCTCATTTGTACAGCCCAACTCCACTCCTGACTCAGAATCCTCAGTCTTCAGGAAAAAGCGACTTCATCTCCTAGCTGGGCCTGGTGCTTGCTCTGAGCACCTAACACCATTCGTAGTGAATCAGCTGCTCACCCAGGCTTTGGCTTTCCTTGAGGTGGTGCCACCGGGAACACGATTCAGAGTCTCTGAACCCCACCTTGCTCCATCCTTGAGATGGGGCAGTTACCCCTGCCCCCCAGGGTTGTCAGGGCGAATCTCTAAGCACATGGGTGCTCAAAAGCGTTCCCCTCCCTTCCCACCTGCTCCTCTTTCTTCCTTTTTCTCTCCACACCCTCTGGTCTTCGTCAACCTGGAAAGCTTACTTTGCAAGCCCCAGATACCACAGGACACTGAGACAGAGACCAGGCAGCAGCAGCCCCACGCACGCTGGTCTTCTGCACCACAGCGTTCCAGAAAGCTCTTACTTTACAGTGAGGACTCAAGGGATTTCATCCAGTTCTGCCAAGTCTTGCCTGCCACGTCCTCTTCTCTGAAAGCCCAGTGCCCTCTCGCTGTTCTCCCTGTCATTCTTCCATACACGGTGCCTTTGAAGTTATTGGTCGAGAGCCCCACCGCCCACCAGGGCAGCCCCTGGTCAGATGTGGCTCCTGAACGCTTGAGATGCGATCAGTCCAAATCTAGGTGTGCCATCTGTGCAAAACACAATGGTTTTCAAGGGCTTGGTGTGGAAGAAAAAATCTCTTATTTTCACATCAGTCAAACATCTAAATGAAAATTCTTTGGCACATCAGTTAAGCAAAATACGTGAAAAGTTCATTTCACCTGTTGCATTTTACTTTTCTAAACGCAGCAGCAACTGGATGATTTAAAATCTTAAAATCAAGTACGCGGCTGGCGTCATATTTCCTTGGACAGTGCTGGGTCTGTCCGTGCGCCTTGCTGTGTACGCCCCCCTCGCCTCCCAGAGTTAGCCTCTCCGCCTCCACATAGAAGCGGAGCTTCAATATCAGACCCTTTTGAAATGTGCATTTGAGGGGCTGGCCAGTGAGCTCAGCTGGTTGGAGTGTGATGCTGATAACCCCAAGGTCAAGGGTTCAGATCCCCGTACTGGCCAGCCGCCAAAAGAAAGAAAGAAATGTACATGTGGATGTTGGTCCTCACCTTACAGGTTCAGTCCTGCTGGAGGAAAGAGCATCCTGGGGTTCTGGGGTGACCCCCCCTACCATGCTGGGAGTGGCTGTGGCAGGAGTGGGGCATCCCAGGGGCCCATGGCCAGAGCTGGACTCGGCAGGCTGGGTTGGGTGGAGAAGCAGAACACAAGGGGCAGTCAAAGCCGGGGGCTCCAGTCAAGGTGGACGTGACTCTGCCTGGGGAGAGGGACCTGCCAGGGCCTCGAGGTCACAGGCTTGGTGAGCCCCCTCAGCCCCCCACTCTTGCCCCACGGGGTCGCCATGGTCTGCATCCTGCTACCCCTGAACTCGCTCGTGCTCCTTCATGTCTCGTGCCCTCCAACAGGTAGCTCTTTGTCCCTCCAACTGTAGGGGGATCCCCTTCACCCTCCTTGTCCTTTTGGCGACTCCTACCCTGCCTTCAAGAAATTAACCCAGGTGCTCAGGAAACAGCAGTGGGAAGACAACACCCGGGTTCATTTCTCCCAGGTCGGCGTCCTTTTACCCAGTTTTCCCCTCCATGCAGTGAGCGTCTTAGCCGTCTCTTTCTCTCCACCACTGGCCGCCCTGTGACTGACTCTCTACACAAACATTTGTTGACTCAATGACAATCATTTTCAGATACCCATTGACCTGGCATTGACTCCATAATGCACGCATAGACACTGGATCTTTTTCCTGTCTTACCGCGATGGCTGGAGTGCGAGCCTTTAACTGGCCAAGACGTTGACCCGAAGCCCCAGGTTCCTTCTTGCTGGGTGGCGGGTTCTTGGCTCTGTTGGGGTTTGTCATTGGGAGTTGATCATGGCATTTTATCAGGCATCCTTTCTGCCCGTCTTGAGAGGGTCCTTTGGCTTCTCACCTTGTGAAACGTGATGAATTTGACAGTGATTTCCTTGGGTTCTTGGCTCCGTTGGGGTTTGTCATTGGGAGTTGATCATGGCATTTTATCAGGCATCCTTTCTGCCCATCTTGAGAGGGTCCTTTGGCTTCTCACCTTGTGAAACGTGATGAATTTGACAGTGATTTCCTCGGCTGACTTGAACTCATGTGGAACTCACAAGGAAAGAGGGTTAGAATCCTCAGGGGGCGGCCTCAGTGCGGTGTCTCCATCCTGGAGGTAGGAAGGGGCTCCAACTGCACCCACCCCTGGCTGAGAGAGGGGTCAAGGCGGAGTAATCACCCCATCTGAGTTTTGGGAAAGGCTGGTACTTTGTTTTGGTGGCAAGAAAAATCCTCTTAACCCAGCTGCTACTATAGACAAGTAAAAAATGTTTGCTCTGTCAGTCTTTTTTTTAACAGCTTTATTGAGATGTAATTCACATACTGTACAACGCCCCCTTCTAAAGTGTGCCGTTCAGTGATTTGTAGTATATTCACAGCTTTGTACCACCATCACCAGTCAGTTTTACAGCATTTCCATTCCCCCAAAAAGATACCCTGTCCTCATCAGCAGTCACTTCCCAGTCTCTCTCTGACCACCCCCTGGCAACCTAATCTGCTTTCTGTCCCTATCGATTCACCTATGCTGGATGTTGGCCTTTTGTGTCTGGCATCTGTCACTGAGCGTGATGTGTTCAAGGTTCATCCATGCTGTAGCGTGTCAGAGCCTCGCTCCTGTTCGTGGCTGAGTGATGTTCCAGTGTGTGGATGGGCTGCATTCTGTTTATCCATTCATCTGCTGAGGGACATTGGGCGTCTCCACCTTTTGGCTACTAAGAATCGTGCTGTTGTGAACGTTTGTGGACAAGTCTCTGTGTGGATGTATGTTTTCAGGGCTCTTGGGCAGACATCTAGAAGTGGAATTGTCAGGGCTCAGCTGGTCTTGAACACTGTTGTGAATGCCTCCAGGGCAAAAGGCCAAAGCCTCCACCCCCACCCTGGCACCCCTAAGCATCCTGATCTTGACCCTGTCCCCTCGCAGCTGATCCACCTTGAGATCAAGCCAGCCATCCGGAACCAGATCATCCGCGAGCTGCAGGTTCTGCACGAGTGCAACTCCCCCTATATCGTGGGCTTCTACGGGGCCTTCTACAGCGACGGGGAGATCAGCATCTGCATGGAGCACATGGTGAGTGCAGCGGGGGACACCAGGGTGGTGGGAGGTGGCCAGGGAGGGTCTCTTGTGACCTGGAAACCAAGCAGGGGTCCCCAGAACCCCCAGCCTTGTGACCAGGTGCACATGCACAGGATCAGGAATTCCCACAGAACAGGAGGTGGTCCAGGGAAAAGGATGTCTCCCCACTGGGACCCGTGGGTCCGCCGTCCGCAGAGGCCACAACGCTCCAGTTTCAAAGGGATCTCTGGGGGTGGTCAGTGCCCACACGAGTGAGTGCATTGGTAGATGCCTCAGTTATTTAAATACTCCCTTCCCCTTCCCAACTTGACTTCACTTGATGCATCTTGGAAATCGTTCCCTGTCAGCATAGAGAGCGCTGTGCCCATCTTTCTGCCCGCCATGCAGCAGTCCAGCGTGTGCGTGTATCTGGCTGGTGACTTACTATGCTCACCTTTGTTGTCATGCACTTGGCTTATTTCCAGTCTCTGCTCCATCGCAAGTAATGCTGTGGCCACCATCCCTGTGCATCTGCAGGCACACCTGGAGGGCAAAGTCCTGCAGTGGAATTGCTGGGTTCAGAGTGTATGCAATTATAATCGATCGCAGTTTCCATGTGGCCCTCTGAGGAAAGAGGGGCTATTTGAGGAGCTGATGGCAGGCCAGCCCCATGCCTACACGCCTGCCTGTGTCTGCGGGATCACAGTCTAGGGTGGGGTATGGGCGCCTGTCATCTTGTCAACCAGCAGTGGCTGCTGATGTGCCCCCTCATGCAGACACGCTGGTTTTGAAGCTCAGACATGGGTGGGATTGAGTGTAACAAAAGCAGAAGTGTTCAGAGTTGAGGGCCCCGGGAGGAAATGCCCCCTGTGAACCACCCTGCTCAGGCCTCAGCCTCCTGCTGCACATCTCCCCTTGCAAAACCAGGATGCGGCGTGGCTTGGCCTCAGTTACACCTTGCAGACGCTCTGGCCCCTGTGACAGTTTTGTAATGAAAGCAGGAAATGAATTTGAGCAAGGCCTGCCCCCCTCCCCCGCCCCGCTTTTAACCCTGCCATCCGAGCAAGGCAGCACCTGGTCGCAGAGCCCCTGTCCTTAACCTGGGAGGGGCAGTCGTGTCTGCCCCTCCTGCCTCACACAGTCATCATGCAGGCGAGAAAAGGATGAGAAGGAGCTTTGTGGTCTGAGGCAGCCACTCTGTCCCCTCTGTATTGCAGCATGTCTGCTTGGGAGCTCTGCCTGGTCTACCTTCACATTGGGACTTAGCTCTCAAAGTCTCCTGCCTTCCATGCAGCAAACGCAGAGCATCACAACGCAGCCCCCACCTTCTGTTCTTGGTGAATTTAAAACAGTGGTCCCCAGAGTGGGTGCTAGCACCCAGCAGGCCACCAAAGGCACCGCCGGGATGCAGGAGGGAATGGAGCCATCCTATTTGTGTTTACTGGGCTCATCCTTTAAAACCTCCTCGTTCTATTTTTTTTTTTTTTTGGCAGTGCTTGTATAGGGATCTGAATCCTGGACCTTGGTGTTATCAGCACCATGCTCTAACCAACTGAGCTAACCGCCCAGCCCCAGTTTTCTTCTCTGCTTTTGTAATGAGTATTTGGAGACAGTAGACCACGTATACAACACACACATAAAATGACACGTGTTCAGGTGTGGCCCATATGTCCTCTCACCATGTGACTGGGCGTGACTCTTGCAACTTCTGTAAAGTCAGGGAGTTCGAAGTCCCTGCTGGGTGAGGACTGAATGAGCAGATCCACAAGTGGGGCTCGGCACACACAGATTGTTGAATAGAACCCCGCTGTCGTCCTTGCTGTGCGGCCGTTTCCCTGTGTTTCTACGTCAGCTTCATTTCTCATTCTTTCCAGTCATGTGACATTCTACCTAGTCAGGATCCCCGTACTGTGGAGCTCTTCCCTGATCTGAGGCGAGGTTTCATCTCTGCACAAGGTTTGTGTGCAAACTGGCTCTTGTTTGTGATCTGGTAGATTCCAGCTCCAGCTTGCGAGACAAGACCCCCTAACTATAATGGGTCTCGTAATTATAGTATTATTATAACTGTTATATAATATATATTAATATCATTAATTGTATATAATGAATATGTTATATAATTAATTTATATATTTGTGTATTGATAAATATAGTTATTAATATAAGCAGCACAGATTTGGTGCAGAATGTTAAACCTCTCCTGGCCAGTGCCTGTTGGCACCTAGGGTTTAGGAGTGCAGGATGGCTGCTGCCCTGTGGCCAATGCTAATATTGGGAGAACTTGGGGCGTGAACATGTTGTGGGCAATGGGGTTTGCTAGGGTAAGAGTGGACGCAAGCAGCTTCCTGACCACGCAGAGTCGCCTCTTGGTATTTCCTGGGTTCTAGTCAAATCTACTGAAGAATGCACTCCCTTGTTCTACAGTAATGAAAAATCAGACTTGCCCATCAGTTCGGGCTGATTACAGAATGATACTGAGCCTTTTTGCAGGGATAAAATGAAATCCACACATGTGTACCAAAAGCGAAAATCCCCAATGATGTACTTTGGGGGGGATATGCAGTGTGAGCCCATTTATATACTCTGTATTTCCCTATGCATATGGGTGTGTGTGTAAATGCATAGAAAGTTCTGCAAGAATATAAGTCACACTTCTAGGGAGGAAGTAAAATTTCTGGGCCATCAGAGGGTTATTTATATACATTAGAATTTTTTTGTAAGAAAAATGTATTCATGCGCTGCCTGCTTAAGAAAAATAAAAATTCAAGAATGTGTAAAATACACACCACACACACACACACACACACAAAAGCGTACAGTCATGCACAAAGTGAGATCTGGGGTCACAGAGACCTCACTGCAGTATCTCCTGTGCCACATCCTGTCTCTGTGACTCAGGCAAAGCCCACCTTACTGATGTCACCTCTTCAGAGCACACACACTTAGGCATCAGGTCCCACTCTTCCTCACCTTTCCTCATTGGGAGCACAGGGGACAGACACAGGACAGGTGCCAAGAAGTGAAGCAGTCAGCTTCAGCAAGGAAGCCATGTAGGGGACCTGGACACTCAGGCGACCTGCTTCATCTCCTTTCTCCTGCCCTGAGTGTTCCCAGTGTCACCTCCTCGTCCTCACGTTTGCCTTCCCGAGTGTGGTTGCAGTTGGTCTGCTGGGAATAGAACCCAAGCCCGAGAAGCCAGGCCTCACCGGTTCCAAGCCTGACACGCTCCCACACTGCATAGAGCCCGGTGGGCAGGCCACATGCAGCACCCATCCCTGTGTCTGTCTGAGCTCCCAACCAGGGTTTTGGCCTTGACCTGAGCAAAGCCCCTGGCATGGTGAACTCAGGAAGGCTGAGTCACGCGGCCAGCAGGACGGCCCCTTTGCAGGAAAGGACAGTGTGAGGGAGCACATGGGTGTTCTGGTTCTGTTCTGTGGGCTCAGGGCCCTGAAGGCAGCAGGGGCCAGAGGAGTTTGGCTCTGGTCTGGCCTCTGTTTCCCACGGAGGAAATAGACCACCACCTTGCCAAGAATGGGGGAAACATCTCACTTTTATACCAGCCCTTCTGGCCTGCCTGTGGGGAAACACAGCCCTTCCTTCCTGGCCAGCCAGTCAGAGCAGTCTGCTTTCTCCCTCCTGTGCAACCCCCAGGACGGTGGCTCCCTGGACCAAGTGCTGAAAGAGGCCAAGAGGATTCCCGAAGAGATCCTTGGGAAGGTCAGCATCGCGGTGAGTCTCCACCTGTCACCCACCTGTGCCCTGGTCCTTTGCTCGCAAGAGCTTGTGCCCACACCTGCCCCTTCTGTGTGGCCGGGGTTGGAGGAGCCACCCCAAGCTATGGGCAAGTGTTTGTGTGGCCCCTGCAAAGATAGCAGCCACTGCCGTGTCCACCGACCACAGGGGTTTGAGCAAGTGACTTCCCTTTGGGGTCCTCGAATCCCCATGTGCTGAGTGCAGGTGGCAGATCCCTCCTAGCTCCGAAGGGTCTCTGTCTGACCACACTATGTTAGGCCCAGCTGGAGCTGTGGGACAGCTCCGGGGGGAATGGCTGTTGTCCCCTTTGTGGAGGCCCTCCCCATCTCGTGATGGGCGGACACCACTGGCCACAAGGATTCAGATGGCATTGGACGGGCACTTGTTGAAGGGGAGATCCTGGGGCGGCACAGGGAACACTAAAACCTCTGACCATGCTCCCTCTGGCTGTCAGAAAATGTCTTTAGGGGATGGGACAGGGCATCTCTATGGCCACATCTTCTGCCCAGCAGCTTGGCAGAGCCTTGGGGTTTGGGGGTTGTGCCGGCTGGCCGTGTGATCTCAGCAGAGCATGTTACTTCTAGGAGCTCGTGTCTTTGCCCGTAAGATGGCAATAATACTCCCCTGGCTGGACAGGCGTTGGGATTGAATAAGACACCAGTGGCCTAGCCCACCACACCCTTAACCCATTCAGTCCAGGGCAGCCTTAGCACAGCCGCAGGAACTCCAGGGCATGAGGTTGTGTCCACGCCTGGCTGGCGGGCTGGACACTCCCCGGCTCACTAATGGCATGTTGGCTGCTGTCTGAGCTTCTGTGGGCCTCGGCTCCCACCTCTTTAGCATGGAGTCAGTGACAGCATAGGCCTCACCCGTGGGTGGCCATGTGATAGTCAGTGGGTCTGTGTACATCCCTACCAGCCTGTGGTGCTGGCCTCACCACCCTGGCAAGATCAACGCAGCCTGAAATAGGGTTCCCACGGCTTGTCCCACACGCTGTAGTCATTCAGGGGGAAAGCCCCCCTGGTGGCATCGTCCTTCTGACCCCTGTGCTGTGGCTCCCCCACAGGTTCTCCGGGGCTTGGCATATCTTCGGGAAAAGCACCAGATCATGCACCGAGGTAAGAAGGACCCCAGCGCTCTCTGGGTGAGCAGAATAGCGGGTGGGTGTCGCGTGTCCCCCATGCATGGCCTGCTCCCTCCTCAGACGTGAAACCTTCCAACATCCTGGTCAACTCCAGAGGCGAGATCAAGCTGTGTGACTTCGGGGTGAGCGGCCAGCTCATCGACTCCATGGCCAACTCCTTTGTGGGGACTCGGTCCTACATGTCTGTAAGTTCTCTCACCTCTCCCCTTTCCAATCTGCTCTTCCCGTTGCCAGGAAGTTTTCAGAAAGCCAGCATGTCCCCATAATCTATTTCTGGCTTTACTGGGATTTCCCCTTCATTCTAAATTCTTTCTCTTTTTTTTGGCGGCCGGCTGGTACAGGGATCAAACCCTGCACCTTGGTGTGACCAGCACCACACTCTAACCACTGAAGTAACCAACCAGCCCTCTGTCAAAGTCTGAATTCCAATCATCTTCTCACTGAGGATTTTGTCTCTCTGGAAGTGCCTCCCTGGGTTCTTTCTATTGGTAGTAAAACTCCAGTCAAGGAGGGCACTTAATTTCTGAACCAAGAACTTGGACTCCCGAGGGTTTTAGGAAATGGTTAGGTGGTCAGGAACCTGCCAAGTGGATCACAGGAGCAGATTCTGAAAAGCTAGTCTTGGATCATCCTGGAAAAGGGGGCAGCTCTCTGTCCTCCTGGGACCCATTGCCCTTTTCCAGAAGCTCTGAGCATCATGGGCTTTTCACAAGCAGTCCTGGCACCCGTGCAGAGCCCCAGGCCCAGGGTCTCCCTGGCAAGGGCTACGGGTGAGGCCTCCAGGGCCGGGAGCGCGGGGGGAGGTGGAATTGCTCTCTTTCTGCTGCTTTTGTCTGCAGCCGTGGGAGGAGGGGTGGCCAGGGCCGGGATGGGCCACGCCTGCCCTGCGTGTTCCAGCCGCCGTCCCTCCCCCTCAGGACTCCTCTTTCTCCCCTGTCACCCCCGACAGCCAGAGCGGTTGCAGGGCACACACTATTCGGTGCAGTCAGACATCTGGAGCATGGGCCTGTCTCTGGTGGAGCTGTCCATTGGCAGGTACCCTATACCCCCGCCTGATGCCAAGGAGCTGGAGGCCATATTTGGCCGGCCCATGGTCGACGGGGCAGAAGGAGAGCCTCACAGCATCTCACCACGGCCGAGACCCCCCGGGCGCCCCATCAGCGGTATGGCCTGAGTCTGTGACTTCCCGTTTGGAAGGGCGGTGACCTACGCACGCAGGGACTGGCACACCCGGGGGTGGCAGCTGCCTCCCCTCTGGCTCCATCCAGCACCACCTGTCCCCTGCATGGTGCTAGCTGCTGTCAGCAGTCCTCAGATGGTCCTGGGGTTTCTGGGGACAGAGCTCGACGCAGCAAGCGCCCCAAACCTGTTAGGTCCAGGGCAGCTGCACCTGTTGTTGCCAGCTGGAGGGATCTAGAAACTTAACTCCTCAGCCAAGCCTTGGGTTGGTTGGTTTTTCCAACATTTTATCACGAAAACATTCGAACACACGGAAAAGTGGGAGGAATTGCCCAGTGAGCAAACACCCTTATCCTCACCGCCTGGACGCTGCAGTTAGCACGTTGCTGTGTTTGGGCCATTCTTCTGGGGAGCCCTAACATTGAGGACCTGGGTTTTTTGGGGTTTTTGGGGTTTTTTGGCAGTTGGCTGGTATGGGGAACCGAACCCTTGACTTTGGTGTTACCAGGTTGCATTCTAACCAGCTGAGCTAACCAGCCAGCCCCTACGCTGAGACTTTGACTCAGAATTTCCTTAGGTGGCTTGTTGGATTCAGCCCCGAACGTAGTCTGGGAGGGAACAGAGGGCACCAGGCACTGGGGGAACACCTGGACTCCTGGAGAACACCTGTGCTTAGAGAGGCCGCTCCCCTGAACAGGGAGCTCCCTGCCCTGGAGACGTCAGGCTGGACGCTGTGGCCACTCCCGGGGATAGCAGGGAAGGGTCCTGGCGGAAGGTGCAGAGGCACCAACCAGCTCTTGGGTTCCTGTGATTTTTGTTTTGTTTTGTTTGCTTAAGTCAGGTGACAGGAAGAGAGTTAAGTTAGATGTTGTAATTTGTTGGTTTGTTTTATGACAACTTTATTGAAATGTAATTCACATACAGTACAATTCGCTTATTTAAGGTATACAACTCAGTGGGATTTAGTACTTTCACGATTTTGTACGTCCATCACCACACCCATAATTCCAGAACATTCCATCACCCCAAAAGGAAACCCCATCCCCATTAACAGCCACTCCCCATTCCCTCCCCCAGCCCCTGGCAATCACGATCCACTTTCTGTCTCTCTGGATTGGCCTGTTGTGGACATTTCATATAAATGGAATCACACACTGTGTTGCCTTTTGTGTCTGGTGTCTGTCACTCTGTGTGACGTGTTCAAGGTCCATGCACATGGTAGTGTATGTCAGCGCCTCGTTCCTTTTCATGACTGAGTAATGTTCCAGTGTGTGGATGGATCATGTTTTGTGGACAGACATTTGGGTTGTTCAATAGTGATTTTAACAGTATTTTCAAATCTGTTTCTTCCCCTGCAACCAGATTACTTGGGTGTCTTGATCTCAGCCAAGGGGAGAGGCACCCAGTTTCTGTCTTCAGGCCTGGCCCCTGCTCCTCCCAGTCGCCACACCCACGTGGCATTGAGGCCCCTCCCTGGAGCAAGAGCCCGCCAGCACCTTCCCCAGCCCGTGGGCCCGGCCTACATGCCCATTCCAGGATAGGGACAGGAGGCGAAAGTCCAGCTGCCAAGCCTGGACCTGGCCAGCTGGGTCTCTGACAGGGGTCCGCAACCCCCAGCTGGTCCCCTGTGCTGAGCGGCATTCAGGGCCTGCTGCTGCCACCACCAGCAGCTCCATGCAGGGTCACGCTGCTGTCCTTGCTGGAGGTCAGCACCCCCTCCTCTGCCCCGCCCATTGTTCCAGAAAGCAGAGGGTCACAACTTTGGCACGGCCTGAAAGCAGCACGGTGCCAAATGTGTGACTTCTCAAAAAATGCCCATGTTCGCTTTGGCTTTTTTTTTTTAATTCACTAGAGGCTTGGGAGTGAAGTCACTTTCCCAGGGACAGGAGCTCAGTACCCTTTTGTCCCGTGGCTCGGTACGCCCACCCCTGCCCCTGGTCTAGGCTGGAGTGGGCAAGGGGCACTCAGACACATTCAGCTCCTGGAGACATTGACCTTCACCAGGATTGAGGTGGTCACTGACCCCCCTCACCCCCATTTGTGTTTCTCCCCCATGTAGGTCATGGGATGGACAGCCGGCCGGCCATGGCCATCTTCGAGCTGCTGGACTATATTGTGAATGAGGTTCGTACCTGTGGCCCCTTTGGTGTCTCTTTATGCCGGGAGGTAAAGCCTTTCCTGCTGGAATATGTTACCAGAAAGAAAAGAATTCTAAGACCGGGCTATTGATTTTGTTGGGGAGGGGTCGCATGGTAGATCTAGACCACTCTTTGATAGGAGGTTATAACCTTCCTCTCTACTGCGCTGCACAAACCCACCCCATCCCCAAGGGAGATGGGCTTTTTTGTTTTTTTTTTATGAAGACCAACCCAGAATTCCCACCTCAGCCCCCTCCCGAGTCCCAAGGGACACAGAGCCTTGGCAGGCCTGTCCTTCAGCCCTGCAACACGGCATCTCTTCAGCTGAGTGTCGTGTGCGTGAACTTATAGATATTCCCCCTTCTGCAGAGAAAGGGACAGGTGTTGTGGCCCTCTCTGGGAAGAAGACTCAGAGAGCCTAGCAGGGCCAGGCTTGCCTTGCAGCACGTCTCAGGAGGATCCCGGGGGGGTCACAGGTCACCCTTTCCTGTGCGGGTTCTGTGGTCCTCTTGGTTAATCTTCATAACCCCCAATAAGCGGGTAGTGTGAATATTTCCACCAGGCAGATGAGCACACCCAGGGGGAAGGAGGGGTGTGACCTCCCAGGCCTACAGCTGGACCCCAAAGCCCTTCCTGTTGGCCACCAGGCCGGGTCCCCCTCCTTGGGCCTTCTGTGGACTTCAGTGTGTTTTCAGTGGCCCTTTGGAGTGCTGAGGCAAGCTGCCCAGATCAACCTCAGTGAAGACAGAGCAGGGTGGTGGCTCTGTGACACAGCTCACTGTATACCTAGCAGTGCCGCCCAGCAAGCACGTCCTCCTAGGAGGCCACTGGCTCCTCCACCCTGAGCAGGAACAAGCTGCCCAGATCAACCTCGGTGAAGACAGAGCAGGGTGGTGGCTCTGTGACACAGCTCACTGTATACCTGGCAGTGCCGCCCAGCAAGCACGTCCTCCTAGGAGGCCACTGGCTCCTCCACCCTGAGCAGGAAGGGCATGACCCAGCCACTTCCATGGCCATCCCCCCTCAGGGACATGTATGCCAGGCCAGGCTCCTTGGGCTCCCGAACCTCCAGAACTAGCTGTCCCTCTGGCTGGTCATGGTCCCCACATGGGAGAAAGGCTTTGGAAGGCACAGCGCAGTTGGGGTCTTGTGGCTGCAGGGCCTGCAGCGTGGGCAAGGAGGGCAGGACAGTGAGGGTCCCTGGGACACACAGGGCTGACCCTGCCCTTCCGTTCTCCACAGCCTCCCCCCAAGCTGCCCAACGGAGTTTTCACCCCAGATTTCCAGGAGTTTGTAAATAAATGGTAAGGTGTCCAGCTTGGCCGCGGGCGGGCAGGCGGGTGGGGCAACCCAGATGTGACGTTCCTTCCGGGTCCTGGGCCGCACCTACAGCCGAGCCTGCCAGTCAGCAATCCGGTTGGGTGGCAGGATTCCGCGGGACACCTGGCCCCATTCCCTTTCCCCAGGCTGCTGGGCCACGGTTCCCAGCCACCGTCCCAGCTCGTCCCAGAAACCTGGAGTGAACCAGGATTTCAGGCTCTTTGGAAATCACATCGTTCCCGCCTTGCCATCTGCCAGCAGAAGGAAAACTTCTGCCCGGTTTCCTAATCCCTCCAGTGGTGTGGCCACCAGCCTCCCAGCAGGCTTCTGGGAGAGTCCCCAACTCTTCCAAGGTTTTCCCACCTGCCAAGGACTGAGTAGCGTCTGTGACATGGCCTCGTGCAAGCATGCTGAGGACCAGGAAGGAAGACACAGACCCACCCCTGTGGGGCCGGCCTGTGTATCTGAGTGGACCTTGTCCACTGGCTGCCGCTTGGGGACTCCATGTAACTTGCAGCCACTACTGCACTTGTGGTGGTGAAGGGTGCCACAGGTCCTTTACACGACCCTCTGGCAGGCCTTGTAGACGGTTTTTTTTGGGGGGGGGTTCTTTTTAAAGATGACCAGTAAGGGGATCTTAACCCTTGACTTGACTTGGTGTTATCAGCACCACGCTCTCCCAAGTGAGCCACGGGCCAGCCCTCTTGTAGACATTTTTATATCGCCGCAAAGAGTTTTCTTTGTGTTGAAGAACCAACATTGGGCCCTAAGCTGCTCTGGTCTTTAGACCATTCTGCTTTTCTGAAGAAAAAACTTGACATTTGGACTCCCAAGCTTGGGATTTTTCTTAGAAAGTTAGCTGCGGTTGCTGCCAGGCTTTTTTTTTTTTTTTTAAAGATGACCGGTAAGGGGATCTTAACCCTTGGCTTGGTGTTGTCAGCACCGCACTCAGCCAGTGAGCAAACCGGCCATCGCTATATAGGATCCGAACCCGTAGCCTTGGTGTTGTCAGCACCGCGCTCAGCCAGTGAGCAAACCGGCCATCCCTATATGGGATCCGAACCCGTAGCCTTGGTGTTGTCAGCACTGCACTCTCCTGAGTGAGCCACAGGCCGGCCCTTAATATATCATTAGCTCCAATTAAGTAAACCTAGCACTTCTTTTTTTTTTTTTTGTCCTTTTTTTTGAGACCGGCCCCACCGCACTCAGCCAGTGAGCAAACCGGCCATCCCTATATAGGATCCGAACCCGTAGCCTTGGTGTTGTCAGCACCGCACTCAGCCAGTGAGCAAACCGGCCATCCCTATATAGGATCCGAACCCGTAGCCTTGGTGTTGTCAGCACCGCACTCAGCCAGTGAGCAAACCGGCCATCCCTATATAGGATCCGAACCCGTAGCCTTGGTGTTGTCAGCACCGCACTCAGCCAGTGAGCAAACCGGCCATCCCTATATAGGATCCGAACCCGTAGCCTTGGTGTTGTCAGCACCGCACTCAGCCAGTGAGCAAACCGGCCATCCCTATATAGGATCCGAACCCGTAGCCTTGGTGTTGTCAGCACCGCACTCAGCCAGTGAGCAAACCGGCCATCCCTATATAGGATCCGAACCCGCGGCGGGAGCGCTGCTGCACTCCCAGCGCCGCACTCTCCCGAGTGCGCCATGGGCTTGGCCCGCTGCCAGGCTTTTGATTGACCAGGCAGGTAAGGGTCTCCTGCCCTCTTTCCCTTTCCCTCCTTTCCTGTTCTGAGACCCTTGCCCTCCCCTTTCTGGAGGTTGGCCTGTCGCTGACACCAAAGGGCAGAATTGGAGCCCATCATCCTAGCAGGGGCCAGACACAAAGCAACGGGCTCGGGGCCCTGTGTCCAGGCCCCACAGGCCGGGCACCAGGACAGGGTGGCATGGGCTGCCCAGCCACAGCTTGAAACGCAGGTCCCCACAGAGCCACTGCCTAACCACCCTATCTCATCCCCTCTTTGTCCCCCCAGCCTAATTAAGAACCCAGCAGAGCGAGCCGACCTGAAGATGCTCATGGTGAGTCACGCCAACTGGCTCTGGGGTTTCAAGGGCGCAGCTGCAGCCTGGGCCTCAGAGAGAGGGGAGACCCCGCCGGGCACCTGGGCCAGCTGGGGTGTGGATGGGAGGAGAGTGTCGAGCTCGGAGCCCAGCTGAGGACCCTCTGCAAGTCTCCCTCGTCCATTAGCAGGAAGAATCGAGCTGGCCGGGGTCCTCTTGAATCCTGGGAGAGCAAAGTGGCCTGCTGTGTCTGGGGGGTTGAGGGGGTTTACTCGGGGGCCACAGTGGGCCCAGAGGCTCTGGGCTGCTCCCACCTCCTGAGCTTCCGAGGCTGCTCTTGGCCCTGTGGTCCTTTCCCTGAGACCCTAGTGGGTGTGCCCCTCGCAGGCCTGGGGTGTCTTGATGCTCTCTGGGTGTGTCCCCCTTGGCCTCCAGCTCCTCAGGCCGTGGGAGATTGCTGTCCAGGCACCCAGACACTTTCATCCTGGCCAGACCCTCCCCTCCTAGGAGGGGTGGTCTCAGGTGTCCTTTCTCTAAACTCCCACCATTCAGTGCCTTGTAAAGCCCAGCTGTTTACTGAGACTCACCTCCCCCAGCAGGGTGGGGATGGGGAGGCCACTAGGAGCCCAGGCCCATGTGCAGCCTTAGAGAGTGGGCCATTGAGGACGCCCTCCCCCAGCTCCTGCGGGCCAGTCCCACACCCAGGTGCCTTCCCCAGACCCATCCACGACCTGCGACCTTAGACTCCCCCTTCCTTGGTCAGCAGACGCCACAGTCTGAGATGCTGTCTGTTCACGGGCCTCTAAGAAAGAAAACGGTGCCTGTTACAGATGTGAGGCACTGATTATCAATCTCAGATGCCCAGACACACAGAGATGAGCATCTTATAATTGGTAGAATGTGGTGGGTTTTTTTGTTTTTTTTTTTTTCCTTTTTGTCTTTTTTCGTGACCGGTAACGGGATCGCAACCCTCAGTGTCGCACCCGTACCGCGACCGGCAACGGGATAGCAACCCTTGGTTTCACGCCCGCACCGCGCTCAGCCAGTGAGCGGACTGGTCTCTATATGGGATCCGAACCCTCGGCAGGAGCGCCGTCGCGCTCCCAAGCACCGCACTCTACCGAGTGCACCACTGGGCCGGCCCAAAATGTGGTGTTTTTAACAAGCAGTCCACGCCTTCAGTGGGTCGCTGCACCCTGGCCGAGGCCGATAGGCACTCAGGGTCAGATCCCACTCTTCCCCTTCCTCCCCCCTCCACTCTCTACCTTAGCTCCTTTGCACAGGATACTCCTCCCCATTCCATCCTGTGTATTCCAACTCAATGCCCAATCCCCATCCCTATTGGCTGCAGCGACAGCTGTGTGCCCCAGGTGTAGTGACCGATTGCTGTGGTCTGCATAGAGGAACTAGACCAGAGCTCCAGGTGGGAAGGGGTCTGTGTCCATATGAAGATAAAAATTCACCCCTGCACTCATGCGCTGAGTGAGTGCGTGACATAAGGAATAACTATACTTTGTAGAAAAATACACAGTAGGCCCCCCTTACCTGCAGGGGACATGTTTCAGGTCCCCCAGTGAACGCCTGAAACCGCAGATAGTAGTGAACCCTGTGCATACTGTTTTCTTCTATATGTACATACCTATGATAAAGTTTAATTTCTGAACTAGGCACAGTGAGAGATTAACAGCAGTAGCTACCAATAAAATAGAACAACTTTAACAATGCTCAGAATGGCATTCAATTTAAAACTTATCAGTTCATTTCTGGAATTTTCCATTTAATATTTTCCAACCGCCGTTGACCGAGGGTATCTGAAAGCACAGACAAGTGAGGACTACTGCACTTATAAAATGCAAAAGAGCATTAAATGTTGAAATGTTGAAACAGGGCTCGTTTTTAACCAGCTTCTTAAAAACTAGCTATTGTTTGGGGATAACCTCGTTATACTGAGCCCTGTCACGTCCTTCACCCAAACCTACGCCCACATCTTGGGAGGTGAGGACACCTGGCCTGCCTGCAGCCTGCACGAGAGGCAGCAGTTGGGAGCCTGCGGTCCCGGATGCCACCCCCTGCCCTCCGCAGGAACCCTGTGCCCCCCACCCCCTCCCCGCCAGCCAGGACAGCGTCCACTGGCCTCACCCAGCCCTTCCAAACTGGGAGTCTCCAGCACCGCGCTGTCCTGTATGGGAACCACTAGCCGGGAGTGGCTGTTTAAGTTTGTTAAAATGAACCAGAAGTCAGCCTTCGGTCCTTCAGCCCCACGAGCCACGGCTCCGGGGCTCCCGAGCCTCCTTAGCAGGCAGCGGCCGTGTGGGGTAGCGTGGGTGGAGAACTTCATGGAGAGCTCTGCTGCACAGAGCCATTCTCCACCAGATGTCTTCACCCAGGGAGGCTCCACCCCAGGGGACACTGGGCAATGTTTGGGGACATTTGTGGTTGTCATGACTGGAGGGAGCTCCTGGCATGGAGTGGGTGCAGGCCAGGGATGCTGCTCAGCACCTGCAGTGCCCGGGACGACCCCACCACAGGGAAGGATCTGGCCCCAGTGTGCATAGGGCCCAGGAGGACCCCTGGCTCGAGAGTCTAGGGCAGCCTGACCCTCGCCTCTGGAGTCCAGGACGACCCCACCACAGGGAAGGATCTGGCCCCAGTGTGCACAGGGCCCAGGAGGACCCCTGGCTCGAGAGTCTAGGGCAGCCTGACCCTCGCCTCTGGAGTCCGGGAGACCCCGGCCCAGGCCTGGGACATGCTCCTTACCCGCTCTGGGTTTGGTTCCTCTCTGCTGTCTTGAGCATGTCCTCCTGGGGCCAGCTGTCCTTTGTGTCTCTGTTTTTTGCTTTTTATCCTATATGGCATGTCAGGGCTGGGCAGAGACTGCTTCTGGTCCTCGTCGCCGCCGATGCACGGGCCCGCGATTCACGTGCCCCCCTTGCCTTCCAGAACCACGCCTTCATCAAGCGGTCCGAGGCGGAGGAAGTGGACTTCGCCGGCTGGTTGTGCAAAACACTGCGGCTCAACCAGCCCAGCACACCCACGCGCACCGCCGTGTGACGCCGCGGCCAGTGGGGACCTGGCCAGTGTCCCTGTCTGCGCCCCACCCCTCCAGCCACACCTCATTTCAACCATCTCCTGCCCGTCCCGGCCGGCGCGCTCGCGGGCCTCCGCCTCCGGGAAGGGGGCTGCTGCTCCCGTGTCGTCTGGGAACCTGCTTACTTAGGTTTAAAAAACAAAACAGGGAAAGAAAGCGAACCGCGCTCGTCCTACTCCTGTTGCACTTGGTGTTTGGGTGTCAGCCTGCGTTCCATCCCCAGGGTCGAGAAACTTCCGTGGGAGACCGGGGAGGGAGGGGGAAGATGGCGTTAGGACCCGGCTCTGCCTTTTTTCAAGGGATGAAGCCCTAGACCCTGACGTTTTTCACCCAAAAGGAAGGCTGTGCCGCCTGTGTCTGTGTCACAGCCCCTCTGCCTGCCCTCACCCCTGCCCACTTGGAAGAGCAGAGTCGGCCCTTCCGTGGTGATGGCCTCAGCTTCCTCCTCCCACCCCTTTCTGGCTGCTTCTGTCCCTTATCACGCAGCCTGGGAGGGAAGGCAGCCCTTGCCTGTTCCCAGCAGAGCGGGACATCAGGAGGGACCTTCTCTTCCTCTCCTAGCGCTTGAGCGAGCAGAGGCCGCTACCCCCCCGTAGCGGCAGCTGAGCGGAGGCTCGGCTCAGCAGAAAGGAAGTGCCGGGTCTCCAAGCTGTCGGTGTGGTTGAAAACCCCAGCAGATCCAGCAGATAAGCCCTGCACGGGCCCCCGCCCTTGCAACAAGCCCATTGCATGTGGGTGGGTTGCCCTGTCACCTCTGCTCCCCCAGCAAATCACAAGTGACCGCCTGGGCACGTCACTGCTTCGGGCCCTCAGACTGTTCAGCTGCAGTTGGTTGCACATGAAAATGGATGAGATCTTGTCCTAGTTCCCAAGGTCTTCGGGGTTCCCGCCAGACCCTCCCCTTGGTCTACATGTTGCCCAAGGCCCAGCCTTTCTGCCTTCAGGGCCACATCACCTGGGACATATGGAGGTCTCTGAGGTGGAAGCAGCACAGGGCTGGGCTGTATCGAAGGCCTCCCTTCTGAGTTATGTGAAGATGAAGCTGTGAGCTGCCCCCCCCTCCCCCGCCAATACTTGCTGAAGATAGAAACAAGCTGATATTTATCTGTGGGCAAATTGCAGGGGAAGGATTGCTGGAGAAGGCTGAGCAGAAGGGCTTGTGGTCCTGTGGGAACCGCTGGATCATCTTTTTCTTACGGAGACCCTTCTAGTCTCATGTGTTGTTTTTCCTGCAGACACAGATGCCATCCTGTGGGTAACCAAGATCCCTCAGGAACATCCCTGGAGGGCTCGGGGGTGAACTTCCATGGTTGGTGAGGGCCCTCTCTCATCTCACAGCTGGGCTTGAAGGCTATGGGGGAGGGGGCCGACCCCCCACAGCTCCCAGCCTGACTGTGTGACCAGGGAGGCATCTCCACCAGCACGTTGGGAGGGCAGGTGCTGCCCCCATGGCCGCGAAGCCGTGGGCAGGGTCCCTGCTGCATGTTCTACTGTTCTGTAGCTTTCACCGGGATCCTGCGGGACCTCAGAGAATGGCAGGAGAGAAACTGTGGCCTTTTATTTTTTCCCACTTTGCACTAGAACTAGGCTTCTAAAAACAAGGACTCCAAGGGGACCTCTTTCTAGGTTATGGCAATAGCATTTGTACCGTCGACAGCCACGGTTTCCTCGTGTCTCTCTCCCCAACCTCATCCCCATCCCCTGGAGACACCCCCAGACTCAGCCATCCTCTGCTCCGAGACCCCCACTCAAGGCCTAGGAATGAAGCTCAGGCGCTCCCAAAGGTTTGGCCAAAGCTGGCCACCCACCTGGGGACACCCACTCCCCATCCCAGGTGTCAGGTGCCTCTGGTGCAGTGGGCCAGGCCCTTTTCCATAAATCACGTGAGTTGGCACCACACAGACAGACTGACAGACACTTTGAGGCTCCAGCTCGCTCCCTGTGGTTGGAAGGTTTTGAACACATCTGTTGAGGGTTTTTTGTGGTTATTTATTAAAAATCTCAAGACGACCAACTATGAGATGTCTCAAAGATGCAGATGCCATGTTTGAGGGCCACCCGTGGACACGGGGCACGCACCTGTGATCCAAAGTGCCCCTCTGTCGGACCACTTTGTCCTCCTCTTCCCCCAAAAAACATCAGCAGTCGAATCTCAAATCATGGAGTTGCTAAGTTGTTAGGTGTTTTCATTCGTGTTGGCTTGGCTTGGCTTTCTTTTTTTTTTTGGTGCTTAGTCGGGAAAACAACATGCAGTGTTTGTCAATTTTTTTCGTCTCAATATTTTCCTCCTGAATAAACAGCACCTTCTGTGACCACGTGTGCTTCCCCAGTGTCCCCGGAGAGCGTAGGCAGTTGCCGAGGCCCCTTTCCTCGTTGCAGTCGCTTTTCCCTTTCGGTACTGTCTGCGCCTGGACGTCCTCAGCAGCTCACCCGCTGGCTGGCGGGATATGTGACCCGCCAAAACGTCACCCCACTCAATTAAAGCCACACGGGCTTTGACGCCCCCCCCCTCAGCCAGCCAGCAGTGTGTCCAGGCAGGATCCGTAAATATTCGGTTTATTAAAGCTCGGGATCACAGGCGACCGCCTGCTGGCTTCATCCCATGGAATTCTCCCCGGATCAGATCAGGCCCGGCACTAGGATGGCTGCGTTTCCTTCTCTGGCTGTAGCGAGCCCTCCTGGATGGGGCAAGTAAAGTTAAAATAAAATAGGTCTACAAAAGTAGCAGCCCCCTGGAGGGTGGGAGATGACAGGCGGATGTCTATGCAAGGCCCTCCTGTCCCCTGCAACTGTGATTTAAATTCCCCAGTAGCAAAAAAACCCAAAAAACATCATAGGGGCTGGCCAGTTAGCTCAGCTGGTTTAGAGTGCAGTGTTATAAACCAAGGTCAAGTGTTCAGATCCCCATACCAGCCAGCCACCAAAAAAAAAAAAAAAAATGCCAGTAGCCATGTTTGAAACAGGAGAAACAGGTGAAGTTAATCTGATGGTATATTTTATCTAACCCAGTATAGCCAAAATATTACCATTTCACCTTATAATCAATATGAGAAATTACTAGTGTGGTATTTCACCTTTTTTGGAGGGGGGGTATTCAAAGTCTTTGGAATCTTTGTCTTTACCTTTAATGCCACAAGTGGCCAGAGGCTGCTGGAAGGGACAGCACAGGTCTAAATCATTTCTGTACCCTGTCCCCTCCCAGCTGTTATTTAGCCCATTGGGTCTCAACAGGGATAATTCTGTGCCCCCACCCAGCAGACACTGGGCAATGTCTGAGGACATTTGTGGTTGTCACAACTGGGGGGAGCTCCTGGCATGGAGTGGGTGGAGGCCAGGGACGCTGCTCAGCACGTGCAGCGCCCAGGACGGCCCTGCCACAGAGAAGGAGCTGGCTCTAACAGGTAGTCCTCCCTGGGGCCACCGGGTTTTCTGTGACCAGAGACTGGGACACAGTGGGAAGGCGCACAGGGGAGAATCCTCACCCTGGGTGGGAAACGGCAGGAACAGCACAGAACCTTCTAGAAGGTGGGCAGTCTGGAGCAGCGAGCTCAGTCGCGCTGCTGGGGGCGGAGGTGTGTGACCGGCAGGAAGCCTCAGGTCCTAGAAGCGGAACTCAGCCGCCCTCTCGGGGGACTCCAGGGCCTGGTTAACGGAGTTTAGAGGAAGCTGCCACAGGGTTTCCCAGAAGGCAGGGGTCCTGCGTGGAGCAGGAGCGAGGAAGGGGAAGCAGGCTGGAAATGAAACCAGCAGGAGCCTCAGGCCTCCCCCCCTCCTCCCTGCCTCTGAGCTGACCAGGTGTGGCGGCCCAGGGCCTAGGCCGCACCTGGAGCAACAGGCCAGGTGGGTCAAGGCTGCAGAGAGCTACTGTTCTGCACTCCTGGTGCAACACGGGTGAAAAGGTGTGCCGGAACCTCGGCCCCAGTCTCACCTTTCTGTCCAGGGGCAGAAGGGGGTGGGCCTGCAGAGATGCACCTAGGGAACCAGAGCAAGGCCCTCAGAGGTCAGCACAGGTTAGAGAGGGATGGACACACCCTGAGCCATGGCCCAGCTGCTTCAGCCCTGTCCCCTCCCCTCCAGTGACTCACATGCGCCTGGCATGGCACAAGGTCCCTATTTGAACTTCAGGCCACAGACCCAGGAGCCTGGATTCACATCGCCACTACCCCTGGCTCTGTGACCTTGAGGAAGGTTGTGCCTGACACCCTGGAGTCTCAGTTTCCCTGTCTATAAAGGGAATCATCACAGACTGAATGAGATGGCTCCTCAGAAGGAGCAAATCCTCTCCACAGGTTTGAGGAGGCTTGATCCCTTCTCTTGCACCCCGTGATGTAGGCAGAACAGGTTTTCCTGTCCCTGCCAGGCTTCTACGGCAGCCAAGCCCCAGAGAGGTTGGGAGTCTCATCCGAGGAGATGTGGGGTCCGTGATCTTGGCCCTGCTTTCTGCCCCCACTCAGGTTACTACCTTTATAGTCCACAAACACTTAGGGCTTTTTTGTAGTGCCCCATGGGGGATCCTAAAAGCTAAGCGACCCTGCCTAAGGTGCTGGGCCCAGAAGTAAGAAGAGCCCACAGTTGCCCTAAGGCCTCAAGGCAGAGCCAGCCGGAAGCCGAGACTCCTGGGAAGGCGGCCAAGCCAGAGCCCACAGGTGGGGAGGGCATCCAAGGCGGGGCAACCATGTGGGCAAAAGCTTGGCACTGGATGGTGTAACGCAAGCCCTTGGAGAAGCCCAGTGCACTGGGGGCCTGGGCTGGGGGCACAAGGAGGATGGGGTTCCGTATGTTTCACAACAGTCTGGCAGAGCAGTGGTCAACCAGGATGTGTGTAGGACGTGGCCTGAGCTCAAAAGGTGTCAGGGAGGGCCGGCCCATGGCTCACTCAGGAGAGTGCGGTGCTGACAACACCAAGGTCAAGGGTTAAGATCCTCCTACTGGTCATCTTTAAAAAAAAAAAAAAAAAGAAGGTGTCAGGGAGCTCCCTACCATGCCTGGTGTCCACCTTCAGATTCTGGGGCTGAGGCTGGGAACAAGGGGACTTGGAGCATTGGCCGTTTACCATGTCACCATTTTTACCCTCAGAGGGCTTTGGTGGCGGCATAGCTAGTTGCTGAACAGGAAGCCAGGTCAGTTGGGTGCAACATGATGGGCCTTGAATGTCTGGTTAAAAAGCTAAAGCTTGGGGCCGGCCCGGTGGCACACTGGAGAGTGCGCCGCTTGGGAGCGCGGCGGCACTCCCGCTGAGGGTTCGGATCCCATGTGGAGACTGGTTCCCGCTCACTGGCTGAGCGCGGTGCGGGCGCAACACCAAGGGTTGCGATCCCGTTGCCGGTCAGTAAAAAAGACAAAAAGGAAAAAAAAAAAAAAAAAGCTAAAGCTTGGAGGCTGGCCGGCGAGCTCGGTCGGTGAGAGCCTGGTGTTGATAACACCAAGGTCAAGGGTTTGGGTCCCTGTACCAAAAAAATAATTATGATAAAAAAGAAACTGAAGTTCAACATGTTAAACATGGAGTTTTTACATGACCCAGCAATTCTGCTCCTAGGTATATGCCCAGAGAAATGAAAACATGCGTTCCTGCAAAAACACACACACACGTTCACAGCAGCATGATTCACAATAACCAAAGGGTGGATGCAACCCAGTGTCCATCAATGGATGAATGGACAAGCACAACGTGGTCCATCCACACAGTGGAATGTTACTCAGCTGTGAAAAGGGAGGAAATTCTGACACATGCTACAACATGGATGGACTTTGAAGATGTTATGGTAAATACAATAAACCAGAAGGGGGAGGAGGAGGAATCCCCTGAGACATAGGAGGGGAGCCCCTTGGGGGTCCCTAAGATAGTAGCAGCAGAGCCATGTGGGCTGAGGAAGCAGGAGACCCCAAGTGCAGAGAAGTGCAGGAGAAGATTAGAACGTAGCTGGAGCTAACGCTTGCAGGGCATCCACCATGTACATTCCATATCTGTACACCCATCTAATCCTCCCAACCACCCTTCGAGGGAGGGAGTACTGATATCTCATTTTACAGGTAACAACACTGAGGCACAGAGAAGGTAGGTAACTTGCCCCAGGTCACACAGCTCTGAAGCAGCTAAGCCTGGATTCCAACCCAGGCCCTCTGTTGCTAGAAGAGATGACCACTCTCCTCTACTACCTCCCTTGGGGGGGGTTGGGGGTGGAGGGAGAGACTTAGGCAGGATTCTGTCAGAATAAAAAGTGCCACTTAGCCACCGGCGTGCAAATCATTCACTTGCCTCCTGTCTTTGTACCTGCTGTTCCCTGTTCTGGAAGGTTCTTTCTTCTATCCCCCATCCCCACCCCCACCTCCTGCTTAAACTTCAGGCTCAGGGTAACCTTCCTCTTCCCCCAGCCAAGGGCTCGCAGGACCCCCTCCCCAGCGTGGCTCATTTAACTTGCCTGTCTCCCATCTTTGTGACCTTGGATTTGGCAATGGGTTCTTAAATAACACAGGTAACTTCAAAGAGCAAAAGAAAAACTCAATAAACTGGGCCTTATCACAATTAAAATGTGGGGCATCAAAGAACACTATTGAGTGAAAAGACAAACAGAGCGGGAGAAGATATTTGCAGATCGTGTATCCGATAAGGGTGTGGGATCCAGAATATATAAAGAACATTTGCCAGTCAACAACGAAAGGACAAACAGCCTCATGGAAAAAGGGCAGAAGACTTGAATAGACATTTCTCCAGAGATCTACGAGGAGCCGATAAGCTGGTGAAAAGATGCTCGACCACAGCACTGGGGAAGGACAGCCGTGGACAAGGTCTCTCCAGCGCGAGGCGTGGGGTCTGCCCCCGGAGGCTCAAGCGGGACAGGGAGGATTGGGGGCCTGGATTCCTGGGGTCTCTGCCCGTGATGCTCAACACCCCTGCGTGCAGGGAGGAGAGAAATGACATTGAAGATTCAGGGTCAGGGGTGTGGTAAGAGCCTAGGAGAGGCTGGGGTCGGGGAGAAGGCAGCCCCACCTCCCACGGGCTGGGAACTAAAGGGACAATGAAAGGTGGAACCCCACGTGAAAGTGCCTCCCCTCCCCTCCCGGTCCCTCTGGCAGTTGGCCCTCCTCACCATTAAAGGGCAGGGGCCACTGTGTTCCCAGCCCACCTGGCCCTGCTTCTCCCTGGGCCTCTGCGGGGCCCCACGTTGGAAACCCTAAAGTCTGCCCCTAAGGTTCTGGGAACCTCTCTGGGTCTTCTGTTTTCCCAGGTATATAATCAGGCCAACCTGGGAGGGGTGGAGAGGAGCTTTCAGGGGAGCACAGAGCAGCCGGCCCTGGCAGGACCCCACAGAGCTTGGGGGGCCAGGGGACTGGGGCACCTCAGCTGTGCACTGCCCTTCTCTCTGTGCATTTTAGGGTGTGCTTTTTCCCTGAGAAGATGCTGAGTCCAATACATAAGTCATCGTGGATGGGCGTGCACCGATCAATACCTGCTTTGATTATTTCAGAACATGCCCTTGTTCCCAGCAGCTGATTCCCAACAGCCAGAAGGTGGAAACAACCCAAATGTTATGAGCAGAGGAGTGGACAAACACCATGTGGTCCATCCACACGCTGGAACATTACTCAGCCATGAACAGGAACGAGGCTCTGACACACGCTGCAACATGGTGAATTCACCTTGAACACGTCACACTCAGTGACAGACGCCAGACACAGAAGGCCACAGTGTGTGTGATTCCATTTATATGAAATGTCCTGAACAGGCCGATCCACAGAGACAGAAAGTGGATTTGTGGTTGCCAGAGCTGGGGGAGGGGATGGGGAGTGAGCTGATGGGGACGGGTTTTCTCTTGGGGTTCTGGAACTAGATGAAGGCAACGGTTGCACAACTCTGTGAATATACTAAAAAAACCACTGAACTGTATATTCAAAGTGGGTGAACTCTCTGGTATGTGAATTATATCTCAATAAAGCTGTTAAAAAAACCCCACTCTCTCACATTTTTACATAAACTAACCAGCTGTCTCTGCGGAGATATGTTACTGATTGCGAAGGGAGGCTCCCCAGGCCTGTCTGACCAGTCCCCAAACACCTGGCCAAACTTGACCAGCCTCCCTGGGGGTGCTGCAGACACCAAGGTGAGTGGGTCCTGGTCTCAGCTTAGCAGGCTTAGCAGGGAGTGGGTCTGTCCGAAGGGCAGAGGGATCAGAGCAGCCTGATCAGCGGCCGGCCAGGCAGTGCCACTCCCTGCCATGCAGGAAGGCTGCCAGGCAAGGGGGTGGGGCAAGGTGGGGCAACGAGGCCACACCCATTGCACAGAAGAAAACACCCAGTGTCTGAATCAGGCAAGCAGGTGTGCTGGAAAAATCGCTGGGAAGATTGGGCCAGCTGGGCTTCCAGCCTGGTGCGCCAACCACAGCCTGGAGGTCCCAGGGGACAGCAGTTCACCCCAGGCCCCCAGATTCAAGGCCAAGACAGCGGCCAACATCCTGTTCTGCTTGAGATCTTGGGACCTTGCCCTGCCTCGCCCATAGGGACATGGGGGGACTCTTCACACTACTGGAATAGCCCTTCGATCTCTCCAGTACCCTGTGGGGTGGACGTGATTCTTAGCCCCGCTTTTGAGGGGAGGGCGGGGTAAGGAGGCCCAGAGTAAGTAGGAAGTTGCTTCTCCTGCTCAAGGTCACACAAGGGGGAATTGACCTTGACCTCTCAACCTTGACTTCGAGAATTCCCAGGCCAGAGAGAGGTCCAGAAAAGGAGAAGCAGGTGGTGGCTCCCCCTGGACGGGGATAGGGGTGGACCCCAGCCCCCTCTCTGGCTCTGTCCCTCTCTCTGTCTCTCTCCTCTCTGTCCCCAGCTCTGAAAGTGAAACCAGTGATACCAAAGTGAAACTGAACCCGGGGCCACCGCCGCAGAGGCAGAGAGGCAGACAGAGCTGCCTGCCCTGTCCAGCCCACGTGGCAGGCGGCGGGGAGGGAGGGGCCGCTCTCTCGGTTGCGGTGATTTTAAAAAAGGAAAGAACCCGGGAGGTCTGGCCGCTGCCACGTTCTCCCCTTCCACAACCCCCGTCCCCTTCCCCGGAGTTGTGGGTCTGCTCCACCCTGGAGATACCATCTTGTGGCTTCTGTACAATTAGGGACCAGGGGAGAGGACAGGACGGGCCTTGTTCATTTGGGAGTCCCTCGGGGTGAACTGACCTGTGGGGTCCATCTGCCAGTCTCTACCAATGACCCATCTCAGAGTGAAAAAGCCAAGGTCCCCCTGCAGTAGAGACAGGCTGCTCTGGGTAAGAAGGGAGTGGGCTGTCAGGGGTCGGCTGCAGGGCTGGGGTGGAAGGCAGCAGAATGGCTGAAACCCTTGGTTGTCCAGAAGGCAGCAGGCAGCGGATTTTCCTCTCCACAGAGCTCAGGTAGGAACCTGCAGCGTGCTGGATCTGGTTAGGATCTCTCCTCCTCGGTGCTGTGGACAGTGGTGCCGGATCATCCTCTGTCGCGGGGCCCTCTGGGACAATGCAGGTGCTGAGCAGTGTCCCTGGCCTCCTCTCACTCCCTCCCTGGTCATGACAATGAAAAATGTCTCCAGAAATCACCAAAAGGAGAGGGGGGGCAGAGTCGCCCCAGGTGAGACTGCTGCCTTATGTGGGACAGCAGTAGAGACAGGGCTCTGAAAGGCAGGCTGGTCCCCCCACTTAGGAGCCCTGTGCCCATGTTCTGGAAAGCGCCTGGGAATCCAGCCCGGAAGTGAGGGGGGTGGTCCAGGAGAAAGTGCTCAGGTACTGAGAGGGGCCCAAGCTAGGTGAAAATGGGCTGCTCCTGGCTGGAAGAGCCCATTGCACAGACAGGATCACTGAGGGGAGGAGACAGAACTGGTACCAGATCGCTCCCTCTTCTACCTTCTGGACCAAGACAAGTATCCTTAGTCCCCAGATGCAAATAGTTCAGGCATCAATCCAACCACTGATAATTCAGAGACCACAGGGGTGTCTGCTGCTCAGAAAACATTTCTCCTAGGATGCCCAGGGGCGCAGGGCCACACGGGGTGCCTTGGGTAGTAGCCGTTTGCCAACCAGTGAAGTATTCCAATACTCGCACACCGGTTTTAGCCACTCCAGGGTGTGCTGGTTAAATGTGAGCTCTGCCTGAGAGCACCTTTTGGGAAAGGCCCTGGGGACCTCGGAGTGAGCCTGAATGGGGTGGGAGGGGACTTCTGCCCAAAGAGGACCCAGGGCAACCCCCAGGGGCTTCCGGCACCTTACCTGGCTTTCTTCATACTCTTTGTGCATGAATTCAGGGTTTCTTGAGCACTTTCGGTTTGCAAAGTCCCTGACCACAAGGAAGGACATTCCTACAGGTGGATTTAGAGTCTAGTGCCAGAAGACCCCTTGTCCCCACACTTGCGGATGGTAGTTTACACGTTCTTTTCTTTTCTAATGTCATTACTTGCCAAAACAAAAGGCTTGGCCTCTGCTAAGTTGAGCCCCTGTAATATAATTATTGTTATTATTTTATTCTTTATTTTATTTTATTTATTTACTTATTTATTGGTGGCTGGATGGTTCTTTTTTTAAAAAAACGATCACATCAGAACCCTATATATATATATATATATATATATATATATATCTTTTTTTTTTGGTAAAATATGCATAACATAAAATTTTTATTGTGGTGAAATAAACAGAAAATTTACCACTTTAAA
>NW_007729369.1:100302-104549 GCF_000696425.1 Galeopterus variegatus | reverse complement strand
CTAAGTTGAGCCCCTGTAATATAATTATTGTTATTATTTTATTCTTTATTTTATTTTATTTATTTACTTATTTATTGGTGGCTGGATGGTTCTTTTTTTAAAAAAACGATCACATCAGAACCCTATATATATATATATATATATCTTTTTTTTTTTGGTAAAATATGCATAACATAAAATTTTTATTGTGGTGAAATAAACAGAAAATTTACCACTTTAAACTGTTTGTTTTTTTATTTTTTTTTTTATTTTTTGCAGCTGGCCAGTATAGGGACCCAAACCCTTGATGTTGGAGCATGTGTCAGAATTTCCTTCCTTTTCAAGGCCAAATAATATCTCATCGTGCGGATGGACCACACCGTGTTTATCCATTCATCCGTAACTGGACACTTGCGTTGTTTCCACCTTTCGGCTATTGCAAAAAATGCTGCTATGAATACAGGTGTGCAAATACCAATATCATTTTAAAAATTGGATTTCGCTGTGGGTTCTCTGACTTAAGTCACATCAGCCCTTGTCAGCACTTTGGAGCTAAGACTCCCTATGAGGCTTCCAGAAGGTTCTCCTGATACTGGGCTGATCTGCCTCCCTGGGAGTTAAATACATGATATGTTGAGTGAATGCAGTGCAGTCTGCCTCTTGGTGAGTGGGGACTCAGAGAGGACCAAGACCAGGTCTGTCATCGCTCCCTCGGAAGCCCTCCAGAACTCATTCTGTCTTCCATGTGTTAGCCCTATAGAGGACTCTTGCAGGCCAGGCCCTGCTGTCAGTGGACCACCTGCTCCCTTGAGCTGAGCCCTAGACCTCTAATAATGTGGCCTGAAATCACATTAGCTTTTTCAGAAGCCCAATTGCGTGATTGATTGCCTGGTCTGTTCATTCAAATCTGCAGCAGGCAGAATAATGGTCCCCCAGAGATGTCCATATCCCAATCCTTGAAACCTGTGAATATGTTACCTTACTCGGTAAATAGGACTTTGAAGATATAATTAAGGGTTTTGAGATGGAAGATTATTGTGGATTATCTGGGTGGGACCAATGTCATCACAGCAGTCCTTAAAAGAAGGAGACCATCCCCCAAGGTATACACCTGAGCAAAAAAAAAAAGAAGAGGAGGCAGGAGGGTCAGAGACAGAGAGAGACTGGAAGACGCTGCACTGCTGGCTTTGCAGACGGAGGAAGGGGCCACAAGCCAAGGGCTGCAGGTGGCTCTGGAAGCTGGAAAAGGAGGGAACAGATCCTCCCCTGGAACCTTCACAACTTGATTTTAGCCCAGTGAGATCATGTCGGGCTTCTGACCTCCAGAACCATAGGATGATAAATTTGCATTGTTTTAAGCCACTACTGTACTTTTGTGGTCATTTGTTATAGCATCCACAGGAGACTCATATGCAATCCTCATAGGATTAATTAACTCTTTGAATTAATTATCTTTTTATTTTTCATTTTAGAAAAGCAATATATATTCATGGAAGAAAAATTCAAATACCCAGAGAAGCAAAGAATCAGTCTTATCACATTATCTAAAGATAAGCACTGTTGATATCCCAGCATGTATACTGCCAGGATAATCTTTGTATATGTTTAATAATGGGGACTCTTTTACTGTACTGGCTTGTAAGTCACTTTTCCAATTACAGTAGCTTATGGGCTGGCTGGTTAGCTCAGTTGGTTAGAATGCAACCTTGTAACAGCAAGGACACAAGTTGGGATCCCCTACTGGCCAGCTGCCAAAGAAAAAAAACACTAGCCAATTATGGTAGCTTGCATCTCACCACTTTTATGGTGAGAACTTATTCATCTAAAAAAAAACCCAATTCTCATCTTTAACATCATCGGTAGCAGCTAAACACTATACTATCTATCATATGGACTTGGGCCAGCATTTGACTTTGGTCAGTTTTTTGGGGGGCAGCTGGCCAGTTCAGGGATCAGAACCTGTGACCTTGGTGTTACGAGGCTGTGCTCTAACCAGCTGAGCTAACCGGCCAGCCCAGTCGCTGGTTGTTGACTCCGGCTTTGGTTCTTATTGGAACTGAGTTCATTCCAACCGGTCCGTGTGCAAGCCTTATCAGGTGGTCAAAGAGTTTGAATATCACCCTTGGATATTTATTTACCCAAACTCCTCCGACAGGACATTTGGGTCATTTTCCAGTACTTTGCTTTTATAAACAACACCAGGTTGAACATCCTTGCAGCTAAGTCTTGAAGCACATCCTTGATTACTTTCTCTGGATAAATTTCTAGATCATAATCTCTGGGTCAAAGGCTAGGCATATATATTTAGGCATTTCATAACTATTTGGTCAAGTGATCTTTGTTTTCCTGGTGGGCAGGGGTGTGTGTGTGTGTGTGTGTGCATCTGTGTGTGTGTTTCAACTTCAAGTCTAGAAAATAAGTGAATTTATTTATAGAAAAGAAATAAATGAATTCAGGTATAGGTTACATACAGTCAAGCAGATATAAAGTATACAGTTTGATGAGTTTGGCAAATGCATACACCCACTTGTTTGTGATTTTTAGTTTTTGTTGTTGAATAAACTTTTTTTTTTGGCAGCTGGCCAGTTTTGGGGATCTGAACCCTTGACCTTGGTGTCATAACACCGTGCTCTAACCAACTGAGCTAACCAACCAGCTCTTTATAAGCTTTTTATTTTGGAAACATTTTAGATTCACAGGACAGTTGCAAAGATTCTAGAGAGACTTCCTGTACACCCTTCACAGAGCTTCCCCTAGTGCTGACATCATAATATAACCACAGCACGTTTGTCACAGCTAAGAAGCCAACACTGGTAAGTCCCTAATAACAAAGCTCCAGGTTTGATTTGGTTTGTACTAGTTTTCCCATTAGTGCCTTTTTTCGGTTCCAGGTACAATCTAGGACCCTACTTAAAAGTTAGTCAACTAACATTTTCCCCACTTAAAAAAATAACCATTGTAGTAAAATATGTATACCATGAAATTCACCATCTTAACCGTTTTTAAGTGCACAGCTCAGTGGCATTGAGCACATTCACGTGGCTGTGCAGCCATCACCACCATCATCTCCAGAACTTTCTCACCTTCCCAAACTGAAACTCTGTGCCCGTTAAACGCTCACTCTCTGTCCCCCTCCCCAGCCCCTGGCACCCCCCATTCTACTTTCTGTCTCTGTGGATCTGACAACTCTAGGGACCTCCAGTGAGTGCATCACACAGGATTTGTCCTTTTATGACTGGATTATATCACTAAGCAATGTCCTCGAGGTTCATCCACGTTGCAGCATGTGTCGGAATTCCCTTCCTTTTCAAGGCCGAATAATATTCCATTGTATGGATGGATGGACCACACTGTATTTATCTATCCAACCACTGATGAACATTTGCCTGTTTCCACCTTTTTGCTATTGTGAGTCAGGCTGCTATAATATTGGTGTTGCTTTGCTTGTTTAAAAATTGAGATATAAGGCTGACCGGTTGGTTCAGTTGGTTAGAGCGTGGTGCTAATAACACCAAGGTCCAGGGTTCAATCTCTGTACCAGCCAAACAAACAAAATAAATAAGTAAAAATTGTGATATAATTCACATACCATAACATTCACTCTTTAAAGTGTACAGTTCAGTGGTTTTCAGTATAGTCACAGAGTTGTGCAATCATCACCACTAGCTAATTGTAGAACATTCCTATCACCCCCAAAAGCAATCCCCCCCCCATCAGCAGTCACTCCCCACCCCCTCCCGCAGCCCCTGGCAACCACAAATCCACTTTCTGTCTCTGTGGCATAGCCTGTTCTGGACATTTCATATAAATGGAATCACACATTATGTGGCCTTTTGAGTCTGGCATCACTGAGCGTGACATGTTCAAGGTCCGTCCATGTAGTAGTGTATCAGAGCCTTGTTCTTTGTTAGAGCTGAATCCATGACATTAAATAAAGTTCAGAGCACATGCCACAACCTACAAGTCCCCGGTGGCTGCCCCCTGTCCCGTCTGCTGCAGCCACACTGGCCCCCCTGACTGTTCCTTACACCCGAGGACACTTCCAGAGCTTTGGCTAGTGTCATCTCATCCAGATCCCTGCTCAAACATCACCTCCTTTGACGTAACCTCCTTGAAGACCATTAAAAAATAATAATAATCGCCCCTAGGCAAAACTCAGCGTTGCCTGATTCTGTGGGATCCCTGAGTCTTCTGCTATCTTTGAACTATTTCACAACTCCGTAAGTTGCAGAAAACTGATAACGGTGCCATGATTCTTGTGCATAAAA
>NW_007729369.1:98713-99737 GCF_000696425.1 Galeopterus variegatus | reverse complement strand
GAATGTCAGCTGGAGAGCTGGAAGTTGGCCCACGGAAGGTGCTCTTACATTCGTGTCCAATAAGTTAATGACATGGGACATGCCTGTGGAGGACCCTTGAGCTGGACCCTCCCAGTTGAGGGGGCCCCGCTGATAGAAGAGGGTGGGCCGGCTCGGTGGGCTTCCAGGCAGACCAACCGCTCAACAGAATTTTGCAGAATTGCCATGGGGGTGCCACAACAAGCCCGGTGAGCCCTGGTTTCTAGAATCTTCCTGGGCCCCTCCCTTTTTCAAAATTAACACTTACCCCCGGCTCTCTCTCCCAGAAATTCTCCTGGGAATATCAAATTAGGATTCCCAAGGTCCAGGTACAAACTGCTGACACCGTGAAGTGTGTGGCCATTGAGCCTGCAGCCCCAAATTCACCTGCAGCCTTGGGGGAAGGCAACTTACCCGTCCTCTCTCAGTTCGCAGTTGAGAGAACAGTCAAATACCACTTGCAAAACTTAAAGATCCTTGACCCAAGTCCCTAAGGACACTTTGCCTCTCGTTCAGCGGCTGCCTTCCAAGCATTTAGGGGAAGGGTGGCACTCGCCATTGGTAAACTGAGGCCCGGAAAGGGAATGTAACCTAGGCCACAGTAATAGAATAAAAGGATCGGTTTGAAGAAATGTCAGCTTGGTGCATAAAAGCATGGGAGCTTCAGTCACTAAACAAGTGTGGTAGGGACAGTGGCAGGGTCGCCTTGGAGACTCCACTCCGGGATCAGATGTGGAGAAACTGTGGGCTCCCTTCTGCCCAGAGCTCACTTGGTCCTGGGCTGCTCTCCCCTGCTGTCTTCCAAGAGGGAGTAACTGGAGTGAGTCTTAACCTGGATCCTCCAAGAAGCTTCCTCTGCTCAAAAACTGCTACCCTAGGCCGGCCCGTGGCTCACTCGGTAGAGTGCGGTGCTGATAACACCAAGGCCCCGGGTTCAGATCCCAAAAAGGGATGGCCGGTTTGCTCACTGGCTGAGCGTGGTGCTGACAACACCAAGTCAAGGGTT
>NW_007729369.1:97388-98519 GCF_000696425.1 Galeopterus variegatus | reverse complement strand
CCCTTGGCGTTGCTCCCGCGCTGCGCTCAGCCAGTGAGCGGGAACCGGTCTCCACATGGGATCCGAACCCTCGGCGGGAGCGCCGCCACACTCCCAAGCGGCGCACTCTCCAGTGCACCACCAGGCAGGCCCATTAAAAAAAAAAAAAAAACTGCTACCCTGTCCTCTGGGTTCTGGGGGCACTCAGGGGGATCGGGGTGGGCTCTGTGGGCGTTTGCACACGTGTCTGTGGATGTGTATGTTTATGTGCATGCACATCTGTGTGTGTGTGTGTGTGTGTGTAGCAGGCAGAACTCTAAACTCAGATTCAGAGACCTGGATTCAAGTCCTACCTTTTTTTTTTTTTTTTCCTTTTTTGTCTTTTTTCATGACCGGCAACGGGATCGCAACCCTTGGCGTTGCTCCCGCGCTTCACTCAGCCAGTGAGCGGGAACCGGTCCGCATGTGGGATCCGAACCCTCGGCGGGAGCGCCACCACGCTTCCCAAGCGGCGCACTGTAGCAGTGCGCCACCGGGCCGGCCCCAAGTCCTACCTTTGATGTTCAGCACCTGTTTGACTTTTTGTAGTAATTAAGGAGAATTCCGGTAAAATACCTCAGCCATTCTGAAGATTAAATAACACAATGAAGATATAAGAGTTTGGTGAGCTGCTAAATATTTCTCAATGGTAGAAATATAGATATAGACAAATTTTTTAATGAGATGTAATTCACTTGCCATATAATTCACCCTTTTGAAGTATACAATTTTGTAGTTTCTAGTATCTTCAAAGAGTTGTAGAACCGGCACCACTACCTAACTCCAGAACATCCCATCACCCCACAAAGAAGCCCCGACCCCATCAGCAGTCATGCCCCATACCCTCCCCCAACCCCTGGCAACCACATATCCACTTTCAGTCCCTGTGGATTGGCCTGATCTGGACATTTCATGTAAATGGAATCACACCACTATGTGGCCTTTTGTGTGTGGCTTCTGTCACTGAGTGTGACAAGGTCCATCCATGTTGTAGCATGTGTCAGAGCCTCCCTCCTTGTCATGGCTGAGTAAGATTCCAGTGTGTGGAAGGACCACACTGTGTTTATTCGTCCATTTTTTTTTTTTTTTTTTTTTTTTTTTTTTTTTTTTTTT
>NW_007729369.1:93388-96512 GCF_000696425.1 Galeopterus variegatus | reverse complement strand
CCCCCCTCCTTTTCATGGCTGAGTAAGATTCCAGTGTGGGGAAGGGCCACCCTGTTTTTTTTTGTCCATTTTTTTTTTTTTTTTTTTTTTTTGTCTTTTGTCTTTTTTCCGTGTCCGGCAACGGATCGCAACCCTCAGTGTCGCCCCCGTACCGGACCGGGGACCGGCCACGGGATTGCAACCCTCGGTGTTGCTCCCGCACCTCGCTCAGCCAGTGAGCGGGAACCGGTCTGTATGTGGGATCCGAACCCTCGGGCGGGAGCGCCGCCGCGCTTCCCAAGCGGCGCACTGTAGCAGTGCGCCACCGGGCCGGCCCTTATTCGTCCATTTTTTGATGGCCATTTGGGTTGTTTCCTCTTTTCGGGTATTACAAAATACGCTGCTGTGAACATTCGTGTACAAGACTTTGTGGGGACATGTGGTTTCATTTCTCATGGGCAGACACCTAGCAGTGAACTGCTGGATCTATGACGACTCCACGTTTCACCTTCTGAGAAATGCCAGACTGGTTTCCACGGCGGCAGCACCATTTTGCGTCCTATCAGCGGTGCACGAGGGATCCAGTTTCTTCACACCCGCATCGCTACTTGTTTTTGTTTGTATTTTTTATCATAGGCATCCTAGTGGGTGTGAAGTGGTATCTCATTGTTATTTATTTTATTTTTTTGCAGCTGGCTGGTACAAGGATCTTGAACCCTGGACCTTGGTGTTATCAGCACCACGTTCCAACCGGCTGAGCTAACTGGCCAGCCCTCATTGTGATTTTGATTTCTATTTCCCTAATGACTAATGATGAACATCTATCTTTCCATGTGCTTATTGGCCATTTGTATATCTTCTTTGGAAAAATGTCTATTCAATCTCCTCTGTTCATTTCTAATTGGGTTATTGTGTTTTCATGGTTGAGTTTAAGAATTACTTACAGATTCCCAATGCTAGACCCTCATCAGATATATGATTTACAAATATTCTCTCCCATTCTGCAAGGAGAATTTTCTTTCACTTTCTCGATGGTGTCTTTTGAGGCACAAAAGTAATGATAATTTTAAAATATTTTTTATTTTATTATAACTAATATATGCATGATGCAAGATTCAAAAGATCCAGAGAGTAAAGAGCGAACAGTAGGTCTCTCACCTTGTCCCCCAGCACCCCTATTTTCCCACCCTAGAAGCAATCCCTGTTTATGGTGACAGGAATTTTCTGTTTAAAATATGACTTTTCAGCATAGTCTTTGTCAAGTTACTTACCCTCCCTGGGGTCACTGTGTCTCCATCTATACAGCAAGGACGATAACCCGTCCTGCACAGGTGGACTAAAATAGCGTGCATGACCATCACTGGGGGCATGATCCAAACAATCATAATATAACCGCATCTATCATTGATCCAGGACTTTCTGCTGTGCTGTTTCAGTAGGTTACATGCCCCAACTCATTTATGCCTTGTCACAACCCTAAGAAGTCTCATGATTATTCTCTCTAAAGGATTCTGAGGATCAGAGAGGTTAGGTATCCTGCTCGAGGTCACACAGCAACTCAATTTTTTATCCTTTATTAGATTTTGAAATAGTATCAACCCGGGTGGTTTCTTGGGGGCGGGGGGAGGGAGTAGGGACTGAAGAGTGGGGGTCAGAAGGCTTTGCCCTTATTCTGTTTTCATTACAGGGGTAGGGCGGGCATGGTGCAGGATTATGCCATCTTGGCGTTTCCTGAAGTACCCACCTCCAGCCCCTCTGGCAGGGTCCAGAGCCAAGTGGATGCTGGACTTCATATCCTTGCTCATGGTCTTCTCTGGGCCTCAGTTTCCTGGAATGTAACATGGAAATCATGATCCCCGCTTCTTCTCACGGCTGCAATGAGGATTAGAGTAAATGCCAGTCTTACATAGCAGTTCCCCAGCCCTTCAGAGTCAGCTTATTAACCGTGGAAAACCTGCCAGGCTTTTCTCTCTTCTTTCCTGCAGGGTATCTGGGGCTGGTGGTACAGGAGGGGAAACTGAGTCACCCACTGCTCCGGTGGGATGGGTGGAGCTCCCAGAGATAAGACCATGTGTCTAAGGCCTGAGATTCAGTTACGCGCGTCTGTGTGGCCTCCTGTTCCCGAGGCGGATGGCGGGTGTTTGAAGGAAGGACGTAGGTCCCAGGCAGGGTTGTTAGAGCAAAGTCCCGGTGTTCCCACCCGCAGGCTGACCCACGCAGCCCCTTCCCTCCGTCGCGTCCCACCTACTAGGCTGCCTTCGACCACAAGCCCTGGGGCTGTCTCTTCCCCTCTGGGGGCCTCCCGGGTTTCCCCTTGAAGCCAAATTATTATTACCAAAGACGATTTAACCCTAACCCGTTTGAGTGTTGAAAGGCGCTTTTAATACGTTGTGCGAAGAGTCAATACATTTGGTGGGTGGCGGGAGGCTTTGAAGCCCGAGGACAGACGGGGTCGACTTCACCTGGGCCGGGGGTAGTTTCCTGCCTGTAAGGCAGTGGTGGTAACAGGAATAAGGATACATAGTAATAAATAATAATAATGACAATGGGATTAGGCGTTACAATGAAACAGACGCGGGACAGAGCCAGCTACTGCATACGCGCTCAGCAAACGACAACTACAGCCACCATGCTCCGTCCGAAAGGACAAGGAAGGGGAAACTGAGGCCGGAGCCCCCCAGGCAGCTGATTCCACCGGCCAGCCGTCCCCGGGCGCCTACTGTGTGCAGCGGGCAGCGGGCCGGGCCGAGTCAGGATGTTCTCAGCGCCTGTCCCCTCCTGCCCCTCCCCTGTCCCCCGCCGGACCTCTCCCACGACCGGGGAGGAAGTGCGAGAAATGGACAGGGGGGGAAAAGTTGGGCTGAGCCGAAGTCGCCCCAGTCCCCACCTCCGCCCCTCCCGAGCCACGCAGACCTTGGCGGGAGCGGCCCGCAGGACCCAGGCGTCCGGGGCCAGGTCCCCCGTCCCGCCCAGTGGCCCGCCGCTGGGTGGGGGAACTTAGAAAGCCGGGAAAACAACCGTCCTCCCCGCCCCTCGCCAACCCCTTCCCCGCGCTACGCCCCTGGCGCCGCGGGTGGAGGCGACTCCTTTATATAATCTCGGGAGGGCAGGTTGGCTGTTTCATTTGGGGACCAGGGCGCCCAGG
>NW_007729369.1:78907-90720 GCF_000696425.1 Galeopterus variegatus | reverse complement strand
GCCCCCTCCCGCCCGCTCCCGCCCTCGCTGGCCGGACAGCCGGCCCCCTCCCCCAGCCCCGGGCCTGGGAACCTGGCCGGGGGCTGAGCCGAGCGGTGGAGCCCGAGCACCCCCAGGGCCCAGGCCTTTGCGGGCTCTGGGAGGCTCTGCCCGGGCGGGCTGGCGAGGGAGCCCGGTGGGCCGCAGCAGGAGGGTGCTGTCCAGCCAGGCTCGGGCACCCAGTCGGCGCCCACTGAATGTTGGCGGAATGCAGCCAGGAGTTGGCGGGGTGGCAGGGGGAGGCGGCCAAGTCCTTCTCCCCCTCGTCAGCCGGCGGAAGTGAGAGAGGTGTTGGTGCCCCTGCCCCCAGCGGCGCCCACCTGGCTCATCCATGGGTGGCGGGCTTGGCTTGTCCCCTCCTTGCCTGCCAGCTGCCTCTAGAGAGGGTGTCCGGGATTCCGTGTCAGGCCCCCCAGAACGGGGTCAGGGCGTAACCCTGAGTGTGCCGCTCCCACACTGGGGGGGCCTCCCCACCAGCAGCCGATCACTTCCTATTGGCAGAGCTGGCCTGGGAGAGGTCCCGGGGAGTCCAGGCCGGGGCAGGGGCCTAGGCCAGGCTGAGGCCGGCCCTGCTGCTGCCTGGGTCCCGAGGGCCGCCTCCCACGGGGCCCCTAGAGCACGCTGGGCCTGGCACCTATGGCTGGGCTTGGGGCTCTGTTTACCACCAGCCATTGCTGTGGAGACGGGAGCCTGGGGGGGGCGGGCAGGAGCCGGTTGCTGGAAAAGTGAAGCCTGATGAAGGAAAGAGGAGCCAACGGGGACACTGAAATTTTAATTCGTGGGTCACTTTGGGGGGGTGTTTTTTATCCGGTTCTGATTGGCTGCGTGGCGGCCAGTCAGCACCCTGGCCTGGGCTGGGAGCCACGCACCACTCAGTAGAGGCCTTCAGGGGAGCGGCAGCCCTAGGGAGCTGGTGGCCCCTTTCCCTGTGTGGGAAACTGAGGCAGAACCCAGCCTCAGCCCAGTAGGGAAGGTCAGTAGGAAGTGCTTGGTGTTTTTTATTTTTTCCTCTTCTTTTCCTTGAGCCCTCTGACCCATAGCTGGGCCCACTTGGTACCAGACCTCACTGCCATATGAAGAAACTGAGGCCTGGAGAGGAGGCCAAGTGTGAGCTTGGAAACTCAGGGTTAGAGCAAGCCTCAGAGCAGGAACCATTATGGGGCAGGGGAGACTGAGGCGCAGGGGGAGGCAGAGAGCAGCTCAAGGGCACCAGCAGGAGCTGGCTCTGACCACTGTGGTCCTGCCTCCTAGTGTGGGGTCTGTCCAAACTCGCTCCTGGGCTGTGGCCGAGGGGTGCCTCCCACCTGTCTTCTAGAAGGGTGGGAAGTGGGTAATAGAACCTCAACTGCAGGCACCTGTTGGCGACTGCGGCTTATTAAACCCTTTGCCTGAAGATGACATTGAGGCTCAGAGAGGGCCAGTGAGGCTCTCAAGGTCACACAGCGTGAGAACCCCTGCCCTCCTGCCTCCCAGCCTTTATGGTGTGTGTGCAAGGCCCTTTCCCACCCCTGCTGAGACACAGGCCCATAAGGCACCTTGCCCTTCGAGGCAAGCAGGGCTCTGGATTTTATGATCCCTTATGCCAGAGGAGACTGAGGTCACCTCACCAGAGCAGAGCTGGCCCAATGGGGGGGATCCGCTGGGGGTTGGAACGCTGGCCATCTTGCTCTGTGACCTTGGACAAGAGCCTTGGCCTCCTGGAGTCTGAGCTGCCTCTGTGCAATGGGGCTGTGGTAGGACGCCCAGGTGGTCCTACAGGTGCACCTGCATTCCCTTTCCTCATCCCCCTCCCGGAGGACTCACCAGCTCAGCTCAGGGCATGGCAGGGACCTGCTGGAGCGTTGTCCTTGGGTCACCAGCCTCCCACCTGTCACCTTGTGCTCCGGGCTCCTGATTGACCATAAGCCTCCCTGCAGTGGCCCTGCGGGGCAGAGACCAGAGGAACTAGCTTAGGTGGGGGTGAGCGTGGTCTGATCCCAGGCCGGTCCTTGGCTTCACCCGAGAACCTCCCAGGGCTCTCTGTTCTCCTCTGCCAGCCTCAGTTTTCCCATTAGTACAACCAGGAGATGATCTTCAGACCAGAAGGGTCATCTTAAAGGTTTACTCAGTGATTCCCCAGGAACGATAGTTGAGCAGCTCCTGTGCACAGTGTCAGGGCCTTGGGGAAGCCCCTCCCGCATCCCTGCCCTGAGGACCTGAGTTCACAGAAGTCAGCTGGACTGTAGCCCTGGCCTGGGCTCCCAATGTGACCTGTCCTTTTTCTGGGCCATCACAAGGCAGCTCTGAAGGGGCACGAGAATAAGCCCCAGGGTGGGGGGATGTCCCCTGCTGGCACCTGGAGGCAGTGTGTCAGACGAAGGGGAGAAAGGAGTCCTGGAGGAATGAAAGAGGCAGGATGGAGCCAGGTGGCCTGTGTTCAAATTCCAGCTCTGCTGTGTGACCCTGGGCAGGTTGCTTCACCTCTCTGAGCCTGTTTTCCAATCTGCAAAATGGGGCAACGATTACAGATCCTGCCCCCTAGAGCTGTGAGGACCCATGTGTAACGTGATTCTCTGTTGAGATGATCAGGAGCAGCCCCCGCCTGTGGGGCCTGAGCCCTGAGTTCAGAGCACCAGAGCACAGAAGGTGCCTTGTGGAGAATCTGGCGCTCGTGAGGAGTGTGGCCAAAGGACCGGCCCCTCCATCTGTCCCCCCAGCAGGCTGTGGATGGACACTCGGTGGAAGCGTCCCCACCCACGCCTTTCTGGTTTGACTGGAAAACAAGGCCCTGTTCCACCTCCCATCAGGATGTGTCTGACGGAGGGATCTGGCCGGATTCTGCACCACAGGCCAGGTGCCCCTTGGTCCAGGCTGAGCCCTCCACCTGCTCAGGCAGGGTTGGGGGGTGCTTCAGGTGCCAGCAGGTGACAAGTGGCCCCCCTCAGGGGAGGGAAAGAGGTCTGAAGGTAGAGGTGGCAGCTCTCAGAGGCCCCCAAGGTCTCTCATGGGCATCCTGGACAGTAGGCACAGCCTGAGCTGTGGGCGAGGTGGACGGTGGTGGGATTCTGCGCAGTCTGGCTTTGGTCACCCCTGGTGACGGGAAGCTCATTGCTTGCACTGCTGTTGTGGATGGCTCCGGCTTCCCGAGGCTTCCTCTTGGAACCCAGCCTTGGTCTTGGGCCTGGGCTTCCTGGCCTCTGATGGCATTCAGAGCGTGGGAACAGGGTGGGCCTCGGCGCCACCCATGAGTTGGGGGTCAGATGGGATCCCCATTGCCTCCTCATCCCTGCCCTGTGCCCCCCTCCACTTGCACTGGGCCTGAAGCCTTCCTGCCTCTGGCCCTTTAAGGCCCGGGCAGGAAGCCCCTCCCCATTTAGGGCAATAAATGGTCATGTAAAATGGCCGAGGGCCTGTTTGCTCAGAGTCTGGCCTGCCTGTGAGGGCAGGCGGGCAGGGGGCAGGGAGCAGGCTGGCAGCCATCCTGGGCCGTTGGTACCCCTCAGTTGGGACACTGCATGCTTGTCCCTTAAATCCGGGCTGGGTGCAGGGCCAGGCGGGGATTGGCACCAGGTCAGGGCGGGGTAACACATCGGGACCAACCTTGCAACACAGGCCACTGGGCTGGGAGGGGGCGGGGACCACTGGGTGCGGACCTGGCAGCCTCACCTGCACGCCAGGCTTGCTGTGTGACCTTGGGCTGGCCGCCCACCCTCTCTGGGCCTGGTTTTCCCCTCCAGCTTCCTCATCATGGCCCACCACCCATTCCCTTGGCATATAGTGGGTGGGGAAGGGCCTGGATTCCTGGAGTTAATATTCAGAAGTGAAGTTTAAATAGCCCACCCCTGCCGTCCATAAGGGGTACAGCCTGGCTGGGCCTTTTGGAGACTGGCTTTGGCACACAGTAGGTCCTCAGGCAATGTTTGCTGAATGGATGTAAGCAGGACTCTGTCCTTGTGATCCATGGTCATAGAGGGGCCCCATTTTTACTGTCATGAGCCCATCCCTGCACTCCCGAGGAAACCAAGGCTCAGGCATTGCCTCACCCAAGGTCATGCAGCAAGTGGAGGAAGGAGCTGGGACTTGAATCTGCACTGCTCTGCGTGGCACACAGTAGGTGTAAGAGGTCCATTCTTTCGTCTCCTTTCCTGCAGAGTGGGTGGGGGCTGGCGGGCAAGGTGACAGGCGGCCCGGGAGGGTGGGAGGCCCTGAACCCCTCATTAAGCGGGCCCCCGCCCCCGAAATGTCCTCCAGGAAGGTGGTGGGTGGCAATTACCTGCCAAACCCCCTTGCTGGCTTCCCCTTCTCTTTCCTGAGGCGTGTGGGTGGGTGGAGGCCGGGCCCCAACCCTCACGTTGTCATGGGACCTTGGGAAGGCCCCTGGCTCCCTTTCCCTGCTCTGGGAACACACCAGCCTCCTTCCCCCGTCCTCTTTCTAGGCCCACCTCTAGGCCTTTGCTGCTGCCCTCACCGGGGCACCCTTGCCATGATCCCAGTGTCCTTCTTGGTGACACCTACTGCTCTTTGGGCCACGCCAGGGTGCTCTTGTCCTCATGGGTGTCCCCAGCAGTTGGGGAGTGGCAGCAGCTCAGGTCAGAAGGTCCGAGTCCTGACCTGGCCAACCTCGCTGCCAGTCTGCTATGTGACTCTGGTGGGTCTCGGCACCTGTCTGAGCAGCTCAGGGATGTGGGGAGAATGAAACGAAGGTACCCGGTTAGTTCCCAAAAGTTCCAGGCACAGAGAAGGGCCGAAATAAGGCCCAGGTCCAGTTGCCTTCAAGAAAAGCTATAGCAAGTGACCCGAGGTTAGACAGGAGGTGGGACCAGCAGGCTGCACAGTAGTCCCCTGATACTGGGTGTGCCCGCCAGCCCAGGGTGGGGACAGGCGAGGGCCTCTGCAGCCCACGGTTCATCAGGTCATTGGCTGCGCCCCTACTGTGCGCCAACCTGGGAGGGCCGGGCTCGGGGGGCCTGGGAGCGGCCCAGGGGGAGGAGGGTGCCCCACCTCCAGCCCAGGAGGGGCCTGCCAGGGCCTGCCCCTCAGCCGCCGAGTCAGCACCGCAACCCGGGCCCGGAAATCTCACGGAGGCGAGCGCGGGGGCGGAGCTGTGATGAAACAGTGGCCTGGGGGTGGGCGTGAGCTCAGGACCCCGGCCCTGGGGTGGGGACTTGGCCTGCATGGACAAGGGGAACGAAACCTCCACGTACAGGGGCACCTACTCTGCAGCAGGTGCCACCTGAACCTCCGAGAAGCGGCCGGGGCGCACAGTGGGTCCTCAGCATGCCAGGGCTTTCTGTCGCTGGGATTTCACGACACCCTGAGGGGGCTCTGGCTGGGACCCTCTCCCTCCTCGAAATCAGGGTCTCTGGCCCTATGCTTAGGGGTAGGCCTCCAAGAGGCCTGGGTGGGGCAGTGGCCTAAGGTGTGTTAAGCAGATGGCCTGTGTTCCTGGAGAGAGAGGGGGTGGGTCAGTTGTCTATACAAGGATTTTAGTTTCCAGAGCTCCAGGTGGTAAGAGGGGACCAGCCCCACCTTTACGTCCTATGGACCAGCCTTGCTGGACACCCTTGGCCAGGAGTCTAGCTCTCTCTGGTCCTTGTTTTTCTCATCTGTAAAATGGGGGACCATGGACTCTCTTGGGGGCTTTCCTTAGGTGGCATCTCCCCAGGCCTGGCCTTTGGGTGAGAGGGTCTCCGATGATATTTGGGGGAATTGAAGCCTCAGAGAGGGCCCCAGGTGGGAGAAAGCAAAAACACGGACCCTCAGATCCAGCCAAGACCCAGGGGCCCCACCGCCACCCAGAGCCTGGGTATAGCCACACTTAAAATAGGGCTGTGGCAGCCCCTGGCCCCGTGCACTCAGCGCCTGGTGGGAAGCCAGGGTGGTGCTGCTGGGAGGGGGTGGAGGAGCCACTGGGAGGGTGAGTCACCTGGGCCATTTTAGGTCCTAACCCCGAAGCCCCCAGAGACACCCCTGAGCCATTCCTGGGGGACCCTGGATCACCTCAGAGAGAACAGAAGGACTGGGGTGGCCATCTTGGGACACTGCAGGCCTAGGTCAGAGGTCACCTCCCTCCTGTGTGGGGGGCAGGGGGCCAGGAGGGGCCGGGCCTGTCTGATCCCAGCCCCATCTGCCTACACGAGCCCTGAGGCCTGAGGCCAGACGGCAGATGGTGGCAGGGGGTGGAAGCCGCCAAAGGAGGCTCCTCTGAGCTTCCCGTGGCCATGCCTTGGATGGGGTCAGCCCCCCTGCTCCCAGCAGCCACATCTGAGCCCCCCCCCACCCTCCACAGGCTGAGCAGCTGGAGCCTGGGCCTGGTAGGCCCGGGAAAGAGGGCTGGAGGGTGGGGATGGGGGGCGGGCTGAGGGGGACCGCGGAGAGAGCGTCCTGGGAAGTGTGGCGACTGAGCAGGCGCACAGAGGCCTCTGTGTCTGCCCAGGCCCTGCTCTCAGGGCCGCCCTTGGTCAGGAGAGACCCGCTGTGGCATTGGGTCCAGCCAGATCGACGCTGGGCTTCCCTTGCCAGGCCCAACGCAAACACATCTGGGTCAGAGCTGGACTGGGCCACTCAGGGGTGCAGGAGGGTCTCCTGATGCTTAGGAGGGCGAGGAAGGCCTAGCTCAATCCAGGGATGTTGTACAGGGCCCTGGCCCGAGAGCCGGCCGGGCCCGGAGGAATGTGGGTTGTGTTGGGTGGCTCGGGGCAGCCAGGGGCTCCCTGGAGAGGATGGAGGGGTGGGGACAGGAGCCATAGGGTTGCACAAACGCCTGAGTGGGTGGATGAGTCACAGCCGGGGGAAGGCGGAAAAAAGGAGGGGGGCAGAGAGAGAGGGCTGGGACAGACGGAGTCCCCCAGGGCCCAGCTTTTCCTAAGCCCTCTGCCCATTTGACGGATGGGGAGACTGAGGCCCCGAAAGCGCCAGGGCCTTGCCCTGGTCTGAACAGCACAGCCTGGGTGGCCAAGAGTTGGGGAGGGGCTGCCTGGGGAAAGGCTGTGGACAGACAAGGAGTGGACAGGAGGCCCTTGGCTCCTTGGTCCTCCTTGGGAGCGATGGCTTGGTTTCCCCTGTTACTCACTGCCAGGGCCGAGCCCCATCCTGGGGGCTCACGGGACAGGAAGGGTTTTGTCCCATGGAGTCACCAGCTCTGCCCCAACAGGGCACACCCATGGTACCCTTGACCCCGGCCCAGTGAGAGCCCTGGGTCCTCTGGCCTTGGCCCTGCCCCTTCCTGAAGAGAACAGGGCCAACTGGCAGGCAGGAGCGAGGGTCCAGGAGACAGAGGGGCCCGGGTTTGGATTCTGACACAGCTGTCTTCACTGTGGGCCCTCGGCAGGTGACCTCCCCTCCCCCATCCCCTCCTCAGTGGAGAGGGTGCTGCTCGCCAGCCTGGCAGGAGTGTGGGCATTACCAGCTCGAAGTGGGTGCTTTGTAAACATCCCCATGTGGCCTCTGTGTCGGCAGAAACCTGCGTGCCATTTAGGAGGAAAACAACTAGCATCAGTGCGTGCTTCTTGAGACCTACTATGTGCTCCTGGGACACCTCATACCACCTCTTCGGTGGGCATTCCTGTGGGGCTCCCTGGTGAAGGGGAGATACCAACAACGTGTGTGCCTCTCTCAACCACCTGATGTGGCTTCTGCCAGCATGATCCCATGTCGATAAGACAGAACAGGACACCTGACTGCCCTCTCGCACAGCTGGGGAAACTGAGGCTGGGGGTCAAGGCATCTGACTGCCCTCACACAGCTGGAGAAACTGAGGCTGGGGGCAGGGCATCTGACTGCCCTCTCGCACAGCTGGGGAAACCAAGGCTGGGGGCAGACTGGGGTGCTTCTTCCTAAGGGTCTCGAGCCCCAGTCGGTGGACACAGGGACTGTCCCACTCACGAGCATCCCCTTCCTCCCTGGTGTTGCAGGTCTCGGCGCGGAAGATGGCCGGCGGCGTGGACGGCCCCATCGGGATCCCGTTCCCCGACCACAGCAGTGACATCCTGAGCGGGCTGAACGAGCAGCGGACGCAGGGGCTGCTGTGCGACGTGGTGATCCTGGTGGAGGGCCGAGAGTTCCCCACGCACCGCTCCGTGCTGGCCGCCTGCAGCCAGTACTTCAAGAAGCTGTTCACGTCGGGCGCTGTGGTGGACCAGCAGAACGTGTACGAGATCGACTTCGTCAGCGCCGAGGCGCTCACCGCGCTCATGGACTTCGCCTACACGGCCACGCTCACCGTCAGCACGGCCAACGTGGGCGACATCCTCAGTGCCGCCCGCCTGCTGGAGATCCCCGCCGTGAGCCACGTGTGCGCCGACCTCCTGGACCGGCAGATCCTGGCGGCCGACGCGGGCACCGACGCTGGGCAGCTGGACCTGGTGGATCAAATGGATCAGCGCAACCTCCTCCGCGCCAAGGAGTACCTCGAGTTCTTCCAGAGCAACCCCATGAACAGCCTGCCCCCCACGGCCACCGCCACCAACTTCCCATGGTCTGCCTTTGGCACGTCTGATGATGACCTGGATGCCACCAAAGAGGCTGTGGCCGCCGCTGTGGCTGCCGTGGCCGCCGGTGATTGCAACGGCTTGGATTTCTACGGGCCGGGCCCCCCAGCCGAGCGTCCCCCGACGGGGGATGGGGATGAGGGCGACAGCAACCCAGGTCTCTGGCCAGAGAGGGATGAGGATGCCCCCGCCGGGGGTCTCTTCCCGCCCCCGGTGGCCCCACCAGCCACCACCCAGAATGGCCACTACGGCCGGGGCGGGGAGGAGGAGGTGGCCTCACTGTCGGAAGCAGCCCCCGAGCCAGGTGACTCGCCAGGCTTCCTGTCGGGCGCAGCCGAGGGCGAGGACGGGGACGGGCCTGAAGTGGACGGGCTGGCGGCCAGCACGCTGCTGCAGCAGATGATGTCGTCGGTGGGCCGGGCGGGGGCCGCGGCGGCGGGGGACAGCGACGAGGAGTCGCGGGCGGACGACAAGGGCGTCATGGACTACTATCTGAAGTACTTCAGCGGCGCCCACGACGGCGACGTCTACCCAGCTTGGTCGCAGAAGGTGGAGAAAAAGATCCGCGCCAAGGCCTTCCAGAAGTGCCCCATCTGCGAGAAGGTGATCCAGGGCGCGGGCAAGCTGCCGCGGCACATCCGCACCCACACGGGCGAGAAGCCCTACGAGTGCAACATTTGCAAGGTCCGCTTCACCAGGTGAGCTGTGGCGCTGAGGGGGTGCGGGGCGGCGTCCAGGGGACCCCTGCCCAAACTGCAGCCACACACCCACCCCTCCCCTCTGCAAACGCACGCACGTCCTACCTCTAGGGAAGCCTATGCTTCCCTGACGCAGAATCACTCCTGCAGTTTGGGGCATCCCCTTACCCGCAGTGTGCCTCTCTAGGACAACACAGACCAGTCCCTGCCCTTGTGGGCTGACGTCCCAGTGGGGGACAGCACAGATGTGAGAGAGAGCTTGGTGCTGAGCCGGGAGGAGGTTGGGAAGAAAGCTGCTGCTTTTTCAGGCAGTGGTTCTCTGCCGCACTGAAGGGGATCTTTCTTTTTTGCTTTGGAAGAGGGTGACAGTCCCTTAGGGAGCAGGAGTTCTGGCTGTGGACTTGCTTTTAGGTCTTCTGTGAGCCTAGGTGATTTGCTTCATTCAGCCGATGTTTATTAAGCTCCTGCTGGGTGCCAGGCCGTGTTCTAGGTACTGGGGCCCATTGAGGCCCTGCAGAGATGGTGACATTTGAGCTGAGACACAAAGAAGGCCGGGGAGGGAGGTGTGGGAAAGGGCGTAGCTCGTGGAGGGAAGGGTCAGTGCAAAGGCCCTGGGGCTGGTTCAGCTTGGGGGATCACCACAGCCAGTGGAAGAAAAGGGATCTGGGAGTTAAAGGCCAGGTTGGGAAGAGTTTGTGGTTTGGTCCTAAGAGTCCAGAAGTGGCTGCTGGGCCTTGTGGACCCAGGGCGGGCCAGGCCGCTGGGGGTGGGGGTGGGGTGGGGGTTTGCTAGCAGGCAGAGGTGACTCAGCATTACCCCTCTGCCCCCCGCCCTCCCTGGGGTTCCCCCAGCCACGCCCACCAAGGCTGAAGAAAGAGGCCATTGTCCCAGCTTCCTGGCCCTGCCCTGTGGGGACAGGAACTGGGGGCTGGCCCCCTCCACAGCCCCCCAGTCCCCTCTCCAACAAGCCAGGGGCAGAAGGTGCGGCCTGGACTCTGGTGCCCAGGAGTGCCAGGCAGGGGGCAAAGGGTGCTGGCTGGGAGGCGGGCAGACTGGTTGGTGGCCTGGCCCCCACCTTTGGTGGGATTGGGGTTCTGGAGGTCTTAGGGGGTGCCCTCCTCCTCCAGGCAGGGGTCCTGAGGTAGCTGCAGGCCCAGCCCTTGGGGGTCTCTGAGCTGGGGAGGGGCAGCTCAGTGGACACCCAGAGAACCAGGGCCTGGAGAGGTATCAGGCTGAGTGGCCAGACCCCGCCCTCCACTGAAGCTGGTGGCACCCCTGCCCCCCAGGCACCCCTGACCACAGGCCTGAGGCTCAGTTTCATTCTGACTTGCAATACTCTGGGCCACCCCCACCCTCACCCAGGGCTGATCCCATCTGCCAGTCAGGGAAACTGAGGCCTAGAGAGGGGCTCTTGGCAAGGCCTCTTCCTCCCACCACCCACCTGCTTTCTCTTTGCCACCCCCCACCCTCAGGGCCCCAGCCCCCACCTCCCTCCAGGCCTGGGAGCCTGGGGCTCTCTGAGTCACACTAGAGCATTGAGTAAGCGGGGCCTGCCTGTGGTGGCTGGGGCTATAATTACCCGGGCCCCGCTTGGGTGATGAAACTGGGCTGTCTCTGCCCCTACCCCACTCTGTGAGGCCCCCGGCCCACTGTGCAACCCCAGGCAAGTCACTTCCCCTCTCTGGGCCTCCCAGCCTCAGCTGGGGAAGTCTCTGGACAGTGCTAGAAGAACTTAGTCCCTGCTGTCACCTCCGTGACCTTGCCCTGTGTCAGATCTGGGCAGGCCGACAGGGAGAGCCTGCTAGTGGGCTTTGCAGGAGGTGAGGGGACAGAGCCGAGGCCCGGAGGCTGGCCATAGACCTGGTTAGTCCAGGCAGTGACGAGTTCATTGTGGCACATGTTCTGTTGGCTCAAGGGGGACAGCAATGCTGGAGAGGGGAGGACAGGGCCCTGGTTACAAAGGGCCAGGCCTTGACTCTCAGGGCATTCGACAGCCAGGGAAGGGTTAGAGCAAGTAAGGACACCAGCTATGTGGGTGGTGCCAGAAGGAGGGACCTGGGGCTGGAGGAGCCCAGAGTGGGGGGCCAGGTCTTTGGGTTGGGAAGGGCCGAGGGACATTCAAGGTGGGGTTTTGAGGGGTGAAAAGGAGTTTGTCAGTGCATGAACCAAAGAAGCTCTCAGTCTGGTGAATGCGAGAAGGAAGAAACTTAGAGTGGCTCAGACGTGGGGCGCGGAGGTAACAGCAAGGAGCAGGTCAGATGCTAACCAGGGCTCCTGGCCCAGGTGTCTGCTTCTGTCCTGTGGACTCCAGGGAGGAATCCACGCCCATCAGTATGTACCAGCACCATGCAATAGAAATATAAGGGCTGGCAGGGGAGCGCAGTTGGTTAGAGCTCAGCTTAATAACACCAAGGTCACAGGTTCGGATCCCCGTACCACAAAATAAATAAATAAATAAAAAGAAAAGAGATATCGTACAAGTCACCTTTATAATCTGAAATTTTTTGGCAGCCACACTAAAAAAAGTGGACAACATGTGAACTTAATTTTTTTTTTAAAGGTGACCGGTAAGGGGATCTTAACCCTTGACTTGATGTTGTCAGCACCA
>NW_007729369.1:69754-78272 GCF_000696425.1 Galeopterus variegatus | reverse complement strand
AATAAATAAATAAAAAGAAAAGAGATATCGTACAAGTCACCTTTATAATCTGAAATTTTTTTGGCAGCCACACTAAAAAAAGTGGACAACATGTGAACTTAATTTTTTTTTTTTAAAGGTGACCGGTAAGGGGATCTTAACCCTTGACTTGATGTTGTCAGCACCACGCTCAGCCAGTGAGCAAACCAGCCATCCCTATATGGGGATTCGAACCTGCAGCCTTGGTGTTATCAGCACCGCACTCTCCCAAGTGAGCCACAGGGCTGGCCCATGTGAACATAATTTTAACCTTATTTTACATGACCCATTTCATGTAATCCATTCTGACGTGCAATCAATATACACAATTATAAGTGAGCAAGTTGACATTACTTTTTGCATATTAAGTCTTTAAAATCTAGGGTGGCTTTTGTACTTCTGGCATATCTCTATTTGGACAGCCACGTTTCAAGGCTCAGGAGCTGTACGTGGCCAGTGGCTGCCATATGGGACCAAGTAGCACCTGGGCCATAGTTGCCCTGGGCTGATACAGTGAGCGGCTATGTGCACTGAAGGCCGGACTGAGCCGGGTCCGTGCTCTTCCCTGGAGGGCGAGATTGGCAGGGAGGGGCCCTCGAGTCACTCCCTGTCCCAGCTGTTTTGGGGCTCCCAGCTCAGTCAGGGAGACAGATGAACGAGGAAACCAACCCTCAAATGAGAGAGTCCAGTGGTAATGGCACGGGGGACTGGTGGATTCAGGAGGGCTCCTCTGAGGAGGTGACGTTTGAGCCCAAAATTGATTGTGAAGATCTGGAAGGAAAAGCGTACTCCGGGCAGAAAGGACAGCACATGCAAAGGCCCTGAGGCAGGCTCACCCTTTGCATGTTTGGGTGACAGCCAGGAAGCTGGTATGGCCAGTGGTGACTGAGGCAGAGGGGAGCTAAGAGTTGGTCGGGGCTGGGGACTTGGTTACTAGGGTGACCAACTGCCCCAGTTTGTCCAGGACTGACGGTTTTCCTGGGATGCAGGACTTTCAGTGCTAAAACCAGAACAGTCAGTCACCTTATCTGTCACCAAACTCCCCTAGCGACCGCCAGCTCCCAGAGGGCGCGGATGTTGCCTGCTTTGTTCCCAGTGGTATTTTCAGCACCTGGAACAGGGCCTGGCACCCAGCAGGCACTCGGTAAATGGCCTGAATGAGTGCCTCTGTCACTGTGGTGGGTCTTGTCCCAGCACTGAGGCAGAGGCCGGCTGGGGTATGGAAAGGGGTTCAGAGGCTGGCTGGTGTGCTCAGTAGGTTAGAGCGTGGTGTTACGACAGCAAGGTCAAGGGTTTGGATCCCCATACTGGCCAGCTGCCAAAAAAATAAGTACAATAAAGGGGTTCGGAGAGGTTTAGCGTTTGCCCAAGACCACACAGCCAGCAGGGCACAAGGCCATCTTGGGACCCTCCAGAATGGAAAGCCACACGCACTGGCTCTGTTTTGCCGGGGACTGTCCCCCATTCGAGTGGTGAAATCCCATGGGGATGGTCACCTTTCCAAAATGGTGACTGTCATGGTCCGGGGCCCGCCACGTGTGTGGGGATCCAGGGGCCCCGGCGCACGGCCCGCTGACCGTCCCCCGCCCCGTCCACAGGCAGGACAAGCTCAAGGTGCACATGCGGAAGCACACGGGCGAGAAGCCATACCTGTGCCAGCAGTGCGGGGCCGCCTTCGCGCACAACTACGACCTGAAGAACCACATGCGTGTGCACACGGGCCTGCGCCCCTACCAGTGCGACAGCTGCTGCAAGACCTTCGTCCGCTCCGACCACCTGCACAGACACCTCAAGAAGGACGGCTGCAACGGCGTCCCCTCGCGTCGCGGCCGCAAGCCCCGCGTCCGGGGTGGGGGGCCCGACCCCAGCACGGGGANCCATCTCCTGGCCGCCCAGACACAAATCTATTTATTTCCAGGCCTGGAGAGAGGGGATAGGACTGGGGCCCTGGGGGGCTTAGCAGGATGGCTCCCGGGGGCTCCCGCCGCCTCCCTTCACGGCACTTACGACCGGCAGGACCCGAGGGACCATCCCTCAGGGCGCCCCCAGCCCACCCTGTCCGCTCCCCGAGCCAGGCCTCCCACACCCCACGTTTGGAGATTCAACACTTTTGTCTTCGCCCCTCTCCTGAGCTCCCCTACCAACTTTTTAAAGCACTTTTTAGATTTTTTTTTCTTTTCCTCCTTAAAAACAAGATTTATATATAGATAGATATATATATAAAATAGACTTTTTCTCAGAGGCACAGGCGCGGCTTGGGTGGCACAGAGCCGAGATCGGAGGGGTCCAGGGTCTCACGTTGGCAGGGATGGGGGGCGAGGCCAGAAGTTCCAATGTCACAAAAGCAATAAAAACCACAATTTTACAAAATGAAAGGAAGGAAGAAAAACAAAACAACAACAACAAAATGGCAACCAACCACATTAGAAGTCTTGGCACTTTGAAACAGAACGGGTACTATACTTTATCTTAATTCTTAATTTAAAAACATGTTTACAAGATGCAACCAACTTCTATGAAAAGTTGAAAAGACAAAAAAAAAAAAAATAAGCGAGAGAGAGAGAGAGAGAGAGCGCGCAAAAGAAATTCCTAAAAGTCGATTTATTTTTGTACAAAATAATAAAAAGCAAAACCCATCACAGACGTAGAATCCACTTCTGTTCCCCAAGGCGAAGAGGGGGGTCAGGCAGCCCTCGGAAGGGACCGGGAGCGCTCCGAGGTGCGGTCTGCGCCTCGCCGCGGACGGTGGCCTCCAAGGCAGGACCGTGGGGTTTTTGTGTCTGCCATGTCCTCCCCGCCCACCCCGCCCGTCCCCTTTTTTGGTTCTGACTTGGAGCTGTCTTACCGCCTGCTAGCCATACAAATGGCCATCTCTGTCCACGGGGACCCCCCCTTACTTACTCCCGAGCTCAGGGATGGGCCCAAGAGAGGGCTGGTCTCCCCACCAGCCAGAGCACCCTGATCGACCCCACTTCCCCCCGCCCCGTCCTCCCACCCTCAGGACCTGCCCTCCAACACGGTGCCCTCTGCATGGCCAGTAAGGAGCCACTGTCTTGGAGGTGCTGTCCCTGTTGAGGGGGGTGACACAGGACCCCCACCTCCAGGGCCTTATAACCTCCCCCTGCACCCCTCTTTTTACTCAAAGGCACTGACTGTAATCCAGGGGCTGGTACCTGCCTCCCCCCAACCTCTGGCTCCCAAAAGGCCCGGTGTTGACCGAGCCGCAGGCCACGGATGGGGGCCAGGGTTGGGGGGACGGTGTTGCCAGACGCCAGCGCGCCCTCACCTGACCCCCTCTCGCATATGCAACGCCTCCCGTGGGACCCTGTACATAGCCGCTCTGCTGAGCTGAGACTCCTCGTCAATGCCCGGGGTGGCGGTGTCCCTGCTCCCCCCACCCCCAGGCACTGGCCCATCTCCCCAGTACCCCCTTTCCTCTGTAACAAAAGTCTTCTCGTCTTTTCTTTTTCTGTTGTTTTTAAAGGGAAGCTTTTTAAGAAGGCAATTTTCATACTGTTCCTACAGGATAGTTTTTGTTTCCTTCCCTCCCTCCCTTCCCCTGCAAACCTGTCAGCCCCCCCTCCCCAAATGTCTCAGGATCCCCCTCCAGGGCCAGTGGAGGGGGCAGGCCCAGGGCCCGGTGGCCTCATTCATGCCCCAATGTCACAGGGGCGAGCTATTTTGGAGAACCATCTGTTGAGGCTGGGCAGGGAGCTCCAGCACCCAGGCCAGGGGACCCCCCCCAACTCCCAGAGAGGTCCCCTGAGGAGTGAGCCCTCTTCCCCCTGCAATAAAACCAACTCAAAAGTCACGGATGTCATCCTGGCTAGTGGGGGCACCTGGACGGTGGGTGGAGCCCTCTGGGACTGTGGTCAGAACACTTTAACACGAGCCTCCTTGGGAATTGCACTAAACCCTTGCCCCTAGCTCCGAGCTCAGCTTCTGCCAGCCCTGCCCCCTACTCTGCCTTAACCGCCAGCCCGTCCTGGGGGCCGCAGTGTCTGCATGGGCCCAGCCCCGGGACACCCCAGCCCAGCCCAGACCCCCCACCCCCAAACTCCGCGCAATCACATACTGTATATAGACGTGGATCGATTTTATTTTTATTCTTTAAATTAAGGTCGTGATAAAGTGTTGCCAAAGATACTGCTGAATTCTCGCGTTTCAGGAAACAAACAAACAAAAAACAAAGATATTTGAGGAGGGTCGTGCCCACTCAACTTGTTAGAAAGGACATAGCAGAACGTTTTTTTGTTTGGTTGTTTGGGGGTTTTTTTGTGTTTTCTTTTTTTGGTGTTTTTTTTTTTTTTTTTTTTTTTAACTGCCTGGTAAAAAAAAAAAAAAAAAGAAAAAAGAAAAACAAAGCGAAATTGTTATTTCCATCATCATGTTGAAGTTGTGTGGACGTGTGCGTGCGTGTGTGTGCGAGAGTGAGGTCCAGGCTGGGGGGGGCTTCAGGCGGGGGCTCCGGGGACACCTTGGGGTCGGGGAGGTGGCATGGCTGGAGCCCCCACCTGGAGCGGTCCCCAGCCTGCGGGGCCCAGGAGAGAGGGGACACCCTTGCTCTGGTTGCTGCTGCTCCTGGCCTGGCCACCCCCACCCCGCCCTGCCTTCTGAGATTAAGAGAAAAAAAGAAAAAAAAGAGGCAAAAAAATTTTTTAAAGTAAAAAAATATATATAAACCAGTGAATGAATGTAAAATGCTGGACCAGGCCCAGCCTGGCACGGGTGTGGGCCTGAGCCCCGCCAGCTCGAGACGGCAATACCAAAGTCTGCCCCCCTTGGGTGGCTCGGCCTGGAGACCCCCCCCAACGTGGCCATGGAGTCTTGTCACCTTATTTGTACACAGCTGTCCCTTTGCTTCCTTCCAAGGGGGGGTCTCTGGTGAGAGAGGAAGGTCCTCCAAACCCCTTCCAGGGTCATCCCTGGAGGAGGGTGGCCGGGGGAGTCTTTGCACTATTTAAACCCATGGGCCATGGCGGGACAAGCCGCCTTGCACGCGGTGGGACCGAGGCAGGGGCTGGGGGTCCCCCCCCAGGACGGAGACCGTCCAGGCAGCTGGAATTGTAGGAGGCGAGACAGAGACTGAAAGGAAAAAACAGGAAAAAAACATTTTAAAAACCAACGAAAAAATAGCAAAAATCCTATTTTTTGAGAAAGAAAGATATTTATATTTGCAGTTTTATTTTAAAAAGTTATTTAAGCTGAGGAAGCAGCCTTCCCAGAGGTGGGGGGAGGGGGTGGCTGATGCAGGACGGGTCGGGGGCCTGGGGGCTTGGGGGCCCCAGGAGCCATAACCTCAGAGTTAAGACTAGCTCGCACTAAATACATAGATTTACATTGGGGGGTTGGGAGGGCAAGGCCAGGAGAGAGAGGGGGCTGGGAGACCCCCATCCAGCGGCTGGGGCTGCCTGGAGGCTTCCGAAGGGGGTCCCGATACCCAGGTTCCCCCACTGCCTCACCCCAGGCCCAGACACAAGGTGCCTTGGACTTTAGGGGGCCAGGCCTGGGAATGGGGGTGCGGGGGTGGCGCCCTCTGGGTACAGAGCACAGAGCAGACATTCCATAGACTGTATTTGAGAGTCTTTATAAGGTGTGGGAGATTTAAAAAAAAATCAGTTGATAAAAATGCACTTTTTGGGGGTGGGGGGAAGCTTTAAAAGTAATTAAAAAAAAAAAAAGACAAAAGATGATGAAAAACCAGAAAAAAAAGTCATTTTTCTTGTACATAAAAAACCACTAAACGCAGCCTGTTACGACCGCTGCCGCCTCTTTTGCCTGATTTCAATGTTCTCTGTGTCTTGTTGGGGGGAGGCCTGGGGAGTGGCGTGGAGGGTTTGGGGGGGCCCTTCCCCTTTCGGCCCTGAAGAATCATGATCCCAGTTCCTCTCATCCACACCACACGCCTTTGGGCCCAGGTTGGCCCGAACTTGCGTATTCATGAGACCCCCACGCTCAGCCCCAGACCCTTCCTTCCTGGCCTGGAGAGATGTTTCCACTTCTCCGAGGTCCCTTTGTTGCGTGGGGGAGGCAGGGGTCATGGACTGAATGACCCAGGGCACCAGGGATGCGGGGTGGAGGCTCCCACGGGGAAGGTGACTCAGTCCTTGGCGGGGGAAGGTGGGCAAACAGGTGGCACCAGGAAGGGGCCCCAGGGACAGCAGGGAAAACCGGCCTGGTGGGTTGTGATCAGAATCTCCAGAATGACCAGGGTCTGGCCCAGCTGCAGGGTTTCTGGAGGCCCTGGTTGGGGGGTCCAGCTCTACCAGGGCCCTCAGAGGCCCCCAGGGTGCTGCCCCAGGCAAGGCCAGGCCCCAGGGAAATGACCAGGGAGCTGCAGCCCCCACCTCTGGGCTGGGGACCCCGGGGAGAACCCCTCCCCCATCTTGTCCCCCAGCCAGACTCAGCCCAGGGTCCAAGGCATCTGTCCCCAGTAATGGAGGTGGGAGCCAGTTGGAGAAGTCCCAGATGGCAGAGCCAGGCCCCGAGTCCACTCAGCCTCAGCTGCTTCCCCTGTGGACTGGGCTCTTCCCAGCAGGAATTATCAGCAAGGCCTGGCCCAGCCCTTGCCCGGAAACACCACCAGCACGGCCGCTTACCTGTCAGCTGTCACCCAATGAGCTGGCTGCAGACATGGGATTCACACCCAGGTCTCCACCATGGGCTGGGGTGGGGGGTGAGGGGGTTGGCGCTTCTACAGTCAGACTCTGTCCTGAACGCCCCCTCCCCGTACCCTGGGCCCTCACGGCACACAGACGCCCTTGCCTAGAGGACGCACAGGGTCAGGAAGCCGAGGGAGCCAGGGGAGCCCATGGCCTCTGGACCAAGGGCCAGAAAGGAAGCAGATGGCAACCACTCAGCCCACAGGGGTCGCTTCACTCACACCCTCGGCCACAGGGAGATGCTTGTTTATGATCGGGGTATCATTCTCACGCCACACAGCTCACACGTGTACAGTAAGTGGTTTCTGGTGTATTCAAAGAATTGCGTAGCCATCACCACTATCTAGTTCCAGAACATTCTCATCACCCCGAAAGAAACCCCATCCCCATCAGCATCACCCCCATCCCCTCCCCAAGTCCCCGGCAACCACGAATCCACTTTCTGTCTCTGTGGATGGGCCTTTTCTGGACATTTCATGTAAATGGAGTCACACACTGTCGCAGCCTTGTTCCTTTTCATGGCTGAGTCATGTTCCAGCATGTGGATGGACCACGTTGTGTTTGTCCATTCATCTGTGGATGGACACTTGAACCGTCTCCACTTTTGGGTTGCAGTGATATGTGCTGAGGAGTGGAATTGCTGGGGCGTACACTACCTCGGCAATTCACTTTTGAGCAAATTCCTGTTTCCACAGTGGTTGCACCATCTTACATCACCACCCTCAGTGTGTGCAGTGAGCACAGTGAATGCAGTGTGTGCATTGAGAGTTGCGTGTGCGCTGAGTGTGGTGTGAAACCTGTGCAGTGTGTGTGCAGTCTGTGCAGTGAGCAGTGAGTGTGCAGTGTGGGTGTAATGAGTGCGCAGTCTGTACGTGAGTTCAGTTGAGTGCAGTGTGTGGGTGCAGTGAGGGTGGAGTGTGTGCAGTGTGCAGAATGCATGCACGCAGTGTGCAGTGCGTGTGTGCAGTGCATGTGCAGTGTGCACAGTCTGTGGGTACAGTGAGGGCACAGTGTGCAGTGCACGGGTGCAGTGTGTGCAATGATTGTGCAGTGCATGTGGGCAGTGCGTGCGTGCAGTGAGGACACAGTGTGCAGTGTGTGCCGATTCCAGTTTCTCTCCATCCAGTAACCACGCCAGCTATCATCTGTCTTGTTCTGGCCACCCTGGTGGGTGTGGAGTGGCACATCCTTGTGGTTTGATGTGCAGCCCTCTCATGACTAAGGGTGTTGACCCTCTCTCCATGTGCTTACAGGCCATTTGGGTGTCTTCTCAGCCACCAGGGGAGACAGGGACCTCTGGGATCTGGACTGCTCTGTCTGAACTCCGGGTCTGGCCCAGCCCAGCCCAGCAGAACCCCAGGGCCAGGCAATTCAAAGTAAAATCTTCCTCCTTCGACAAAATGCTGCACCTTTTGAATTCTGCACCTTCCACAAAAGGGAAAGAAATACATTGATGGGCCTGTTTGTGTCCCTTTCTCCATCCTGTCCCCCTCCCCTGGCACTCATCCTGAGACCACACGTTAAGACAAGAAAGGCACAGAAAGCAGACGCCTCGGTGGCTTCACCTCGACTTTTTTATTTGTTTTTTAAAAACAATTAAATTAGAATACAAATATTAGAAAACAGCGGCCCTCGGCTGCCCAAGCGGGCAGAGTGGGGCCCAACTGCGCAACTGAGTTTATACAGTAAAACTGAATTTGCCCGCGAGCAGATTTTATGTCCCTTTCTTTAGACCTGAAATGATATTGCTTCCTGACTAGGAGAGTTGTTTATACAAAGGAACATTATTCGGGGGGGGGGCGGGGGGGGGGTGGCCGGGAGGGAGAAAAGCAAAAACC
>NW_007729369.1:41555-69662 GCF_000696425.1 Galeopterus variegatus | reverse complement strand
GGGGGGGGGGGGGGGGGGGGGGGGGAGGCCGGGAAGAAGAAAAGCAAAACCCAGGGCGGGCAGGGTGGACTGAGCACTAGTGAGGCCGAGGCCGCTCCTGCACCCCGATGCCTCCTCGGGGCGAGGATGCTGGGGGGCACCCAGCTGCGGGTTCCTGGAGGCATCTCAGGGAAGCCCCCACAGCTGCTGGACCCCTGAGGCCAAGGGCCTGGCTGAGGGCCCTGGAGAGGCAGAGCGGAGGGGCCAGGAGCGCCCCCGGGCTGGGCTGGGGCCTGGAGGGTGGCCCCCAGCCCAGTCCTGTTGGAAGAGCGAGGCTCCCAGGGGAGGGGGCACCAGGCGAGCCTCATACCCGTTGGATAAACCCAAGAGCAAGAAGAAGGGAGAGGAACCAGCCCACGTCAAGAGACAAGCGGCCAGAGTCCTTGCTGCCCCTCGGGAAGTGGCCGCCCTCCCTGCCCCGCTGGCCGGAGTGCTGGCGGCCGTGACGGTGGCAACTGTGGACATCTGTGCTGTTCCGTAGGGAAGTTAACCTGAATTGGAGTTACCGAGGTAGCTGGCTAGAAAACTGAGACCCCCCCACGCCACATGGTGCCACACCCTGGGGCCCCCACCTTCCCTGGGGGGTCCTGGCCACATGCTGGGTCTTCAAAATACCAAGTTATTGCACTTTCAAAAAATACAACACATCTGTGGCTAAGCCCTCCCCAGCCCCCCAACCCTGCCCCCTGCCCATCCCTCCCACCCACAGCCCCCTCCCTGCCCCAACCCACTCCATGGCTTCTTGGCTAAAACGCTTGCTGCTCGGGCGCTCGAGGGTCTCCGGGCGAGAAGACACATTTGCAAAGAGAGGAAAGCAAAGGAACAGACGAATGTCAAAGTGGTCGTCGCCAGAGAGAGTGGCCGCCCCGCCCGGGTCCCTCTGCACCTGTCGGAATGGTCATGGGGAGAGGACGGCAGGTAGCGGGGGGACGTTGTGGAGGGGCGGGCACGGGGGGCTTCCTGGGTCCCTCCTACCCACTGCCCCTCCCCGGGGGCAGCTCGTCTCCGGGACTCGGACCCCGTCCGGCTGGGGAAGCAGCTGTGTGGGTGGCTTGCCTCGTTTTTAAGAGTTTGATTTTTTTGTTTCATTTTTTTTTTTTAAAAAATTTTTTTTTTTTTTTTTTTTTTTTTTTTTTTTTTTTTTTTTTTTTTGTCATTTTCCTTTTTTTTTAATCCCCGGATAGGAGAGTCCAGAGAGGTACAGGTGCCAGGAGCCAGGGAAAGGGGTGGAAAAAGAAAACAAACAACAACAGAAAGAAGAAAATCGCCACCCGCCCCTGCACCCCGAGGCTGGCCCGCGCCCCTCCGCGTGGTGAGCACCAGGAAAGTCGTGTGTCCGCGCCGGCATCAGCAGGCTGGCACCAGGCCCTTCTGGAAGGGGCAGCGCCGCTTGGGCCGCGGGCCCTCCTCGTCCTCGTCCTCGTCCTCATCTTCCTCGTCCTCGTCCTCCGAGGACGACGAGCTGTCCAGCGTGAGGTCCACCACGTCGGCCCCCGGCTTCCCATTCTCCACGCCGCTGACCGAGCTGCCCCCGCCACCCACACCACTGAGCGTGCTGCTGCCGTTGACATTGGGGGTGGGCAGTAGCCCATTGGCATCTGAGGTGCCTGCAGGCAAAGGGATGGGGACACCGGTGCTTAGGACGCCATCAGCTTACAGAGCAGGGAAACTGAGGCCAGCCGGGCTCACAGCAGGCCTCGCCCATACGCTGTGCCCGTCTGCAGCGCGCAGCCCTCAGTCTGGCCCCCCGACCAGGGATCAGCTCCACCAGGCTCCATCTTTGTGTTTTCCACAAAAATGCTGCACTAGCCATGGGCACCAGAGGGACTCACCGAGCACAAGGATGGGGCCCTGGGGACTGCAGCTCCGTTCCTTCTCAGCGCGGATCGGGCACCATGAGCCGTCCACCAGGTACTCGATCTCATCGGCGTCCTGGCACTCGTTCAGGATCTTGGAGAGGAGCCTGGGGCAGGTGGGCAGGGGGCTGATGCTGGGCTGGGCTGGATACGCCCCTGCCCTGCTCTGCCACACCTGGCCGCTCCCTCAAGCGGCTGAGCTTGGGGTGTGCTGGGTCACTCCCCACCTCTCTGCAGCAGTGGCTTCAAGACCATGCCTGACAGGGCGTCCTTGAGAGTCCTGGGAGCTGATCACCCTGTCTCCCCACCCCAGCCAACCGTGCAGAGCCTGCAGAGCCAAGCCCTCCAGGAGGAGACCACAGAGTGGTGACCTTCCCTCCGAGTGCCCTCGAGAGGCCGGGCCTGGGCGGCCTGAGGGTCCCTGCCCACCCCACCTCCACATTCTCCCTCTGATCTCGGTTCTGTACTGCCTCCCTGCTCTTTCAAAGAAGAGGGGACTTTGCTCGAGGACAGCCGGCCTGGGGATAGGGGCGTCCGCCTGACAGGTGAGGTGGTGAGGTTTGGAGGGAAGGAGCGGCCCTGTCTGTACTGCCTCCCTGCTCTTTCAAAGAAGAGGGGACTTTGCTCGAGGACAGCCGGCCTGGAGATAGGGGCGTCCGCCTGACAGGTGAGGTGGTGAGGTTTGGAGGGAAGGAGCGGCCCTAGGAGAGGCTGTGGGCAGAGTGGGGGCCACCTCACTTGCATATGAACAGCAGCGCCCCCGAGCACACCGCACTCAGGGGTGCCACCAGCCCATTTTACAGATGAGAAAGGAGAGGCCAGGCAGGGAGGACAGCTCTAAGACCACAAGGCCAGTCGGAAACAGGCCCTGGTTTCGGCTCCACCCCGTCCCGCCCCCCCACTTCCTGGCCACAGGGTCTTGGTGTCCCCGCCTGCAGGGTGAGGCAGGCGCAGCAGCAGCAGCAGCGGGGGAGGGTCCTTAGGAGAGGCCACGTGCCCACGCAGGCCACAGGGGGCACACAGGACAGAGGCCTGTCTAGCTCTGGTCAGCCCCCACCGCACCCTGAGATCTCTGTACTGTCGCACTCAGACCCTCCACACCAGAGTCCCCCCTGGCTGTGAACCCAGCCCTCTGCTGTAAGGCACCTCCCCACCTGGAAGCTACTCCTCCACAAACCCCACCCCACAGCTCCTCTTCCTCCTCCCCAAGATGGAGACGTAGCACTGAGAGTGTCTGTGCCCCTCCAGTAGCCCTCCAGAGAATTCCCTGAAGGCAGGGTCTGGGACAGTGTCATTTTGGGGATGCCAGGGCCAGCAAGCTCAGGGCCAGAGCCAGACAAGGTGGCAGAACCTCATGGAATACATGTACAAACCAAAAATCTCTCCTCCAGAAAGCCTCCCTGGCTATGTCCAGGCCCCATGGGACAAAGCAACCTGCCCCAGCCCCATCAGCCTCTGGAGCCATCAGAGCTGCTACCACCCAAGCCCGAGTGAGCCGCTCTGGGCCTGTGGGGGGAGGGTGGGCGCTGGGCCGCACAGCTGCCAGGCAGGAACAGAGCGGCTATTCAGGCCTAGCCCACGTGCCCGGCCCAGAGGCCTCCATGCTCCGCACCAAGGCTGGACAGCATGGGGGAGGTGGCTCGGCCCTTGCAGGGAGAGGACCCAGGTCAGAGCTGTCCAGACCTGGGTTCAAGTCCTAGCCCAGCCACCTGCGAGCTGTGGGCAGTGTGAAGCTGGTGGCTGCCTCCTCCAAGCCTCAGTTTCCTCACCAGTGAAGTGGAGAGGATCAAAGGCCTGCCTCCTGGGACACAGACAAGCGCTGGAATAAGGGGTCCACTTGGGGAACAAATCTAGACGCCCAGAGCCAAGCCCAGCCGCTGCAGGTCGGAGGCCTCCCCAAGTGCCCCCTGAGGCTACGGCCTGGCCTGGCCGCGGCCTGCACCCCTAGCTGCTGCCTCTCCCTCTGCGAGAGCACGGCCTCACGCCCTGCCTGGTGGCCCTGGGGACAGCAGGTGGGTGTGGCCGGCGCCTGGCCGGAGCCACATCAGGTGCCACAGACAACAGGGCTCAGTTTCTGGAAACTTAAGACCTGAGCAGAGTTTCCCTTTCGGGGACAAAGGACTTGCCCTCCTTGTCCCCCTGTGGCATGCAGAGGGGCTGCTGGTGGGAACAGGGGAACAGCCTAGCTTCAGGATGGTGCCCCCCAGGAAGGGGACGAATGGGTGTCCACCAGAACTTCAGGGGAGATAGTTGTCTCTCTCACCCCTCTGTGTTTTCTCGGGGTGGGACGCCTTTGGAAAGCAGCCCCGAGTCCCTTCGCGGCCTTGAGGCTGGGGCGCTCAGGTCAGACTCAGAGAGCTCAAGATCACATGGGGAGTGGGCCGGCCCGGTGGCGCACTCGGTAGAGGGCAGCGCTCCTGCCGAGGGTTCTGATCCCATATAGAGACCGGTCCGCTCACTGGTTGAGCGCGGTGCGGGCGCGACACCGAGGGTTGCGATCCCGTTACCGGTCACGAAAAAAGACAAAAAGGAAAAAAAAAAAAAGATCACATGGGGAGCAAGGGCAAGGCAGAGGCCAGCTCCTGAAGCCTAAGCTACACTGCTGCCTCCTGCAAAGCAAAGGCTCTGATTAGTCCTGCGGGGACGCTCGTGCCCACCAGCTGATGCAGCCCAGTGTCTCCAGAAAGTCGGAAGCTACGGAGACCTCAGCGGGCATCCAGCTCTGCTGTCCCTTCCACACAGCACTCAGCGGGCTGGCTCCCACTCCCCGAGACTCACCCATCAATGATGAGCTGGTCGTAGGGGGCTGGCTTGTCGCACACCGGGCACATCCAGGTGGGCTTCTTCTCGTTCATCTGCAGGTAGAAGACGGCGTCGAAGCACTGCAGGTGGGCGCAGGTCTCTGCCCGGCAGGGCACCGAGAGCCGCATCTTCACCAGCTGCAGGAGGTGGCGGGTGTGAGCAGACCACCCAGGCCACCCCGCCCGACCCTGCCTGGCCCTGGTCACCCTGCCCTTCACTGTCCCCCCAGCTCTGTCTGATCTTTCGTTTGCTGCCTTAGGGACTCCAAGGGGACTAAGACCAAGACCACCGCTGCCCTAGGTGAGCTCGCTGACCAGCCAAGAACTGCCACCCCGTGCAAGAGCGGGCTCTAAGAGGTGCATGCGGGGGCCCGACTCACCGGGCAGATGAGGGAGACCCGCACGCCGGTGGTGGCGATCTCGCTGTCAGGATCGAGGCGCAGCTTCTCTTTGACTGTGGGAAAAGGGGACAGAGGACACTGTTAGAAGGCAGGAGACTCAGGCAGCCAGGGCAATCCTCGGAGTTTCTCCAGCATGGTCTGCACAGCACCTGACATCCATCTCCCAGAAGAGGTCCCTCCCGGATGACGAGACCCAGCTCCAGCCCCACAGCTCAGGGTGATTAGGGACATCTGGAAGAGGGTGTCGTGTCTGATCACCCCCCAGGTACATCACATACCCAGCGGTACCCCAACACACAGGCAAACGACAGCATTTTCCCCACCCACCCATTGGGGCTTTCTACAACTCACAGAACTTTTCTGGAAAGATCCAGGCAACACACAGCCACCAACAGAGCCATCCACTGTGACTGTCAATTGTGCAGCCAAAACACCATCCCCCAAGATGCAGCCAGGAATGAGGCAGGGATTCTCCTTCCAAGGCAGACCTCGTAGCCTCTGCCATCCCAGCAGAGGACGGGGAAGCAAGCAACCGATGCCCAGCCGCCAGCACTGCCACCAGAGGCAGGTCACAAACCCACAGAGTGTGGCTTCCTTGCATGGTGAAGTCTTTTTTTATTTGTTTGTTTTTTCCGGCAGCTGGCCAGTATAGGGATCAAACTCTGGACCTGCTGTTATCAGCACCGTGCTCTAACTAACCGAGCTAACCGGCCAGCCCCTGAAGTCTAACTTCTACCACACAGGGAAAGACAGCGCCTGCCACAAGGCCACATGTAACGTAGAAAACACACAACAAACCGCGAAGGCCTCGCACAGCAAGAAGGAAATCCTACAGGCTGGAAGGAAATCCCCCCAAGAGCAGGGTGGGTGCAGGGGCACCGGCTTCTCCCTAGATGTCTTGCTGCATCCTCTCCAGAACGGTGGGGAAACCGGCCCATAATCAGGCGCGCGCATGGTTAAACTCCAGCCACAGAGGGCTCAGTCAAGGCCCCGGCCCCTCAGGGCAGAGACCACGGCAGTCCAGAGCCCCAGAGCCCCAGACACAGCCGGCCGCCTGAGGAACCCGTGTCCCCTCCCCCAGGATGACACCAGCCCGTCCCACGCGAGGCTGAGGGTGACCTGCCTGGCTGGTCCTCCTCCCCACCCCCAGCTGTCCTGACACCGACTGTTTTCTCTGCCTGGACCTTCCTCCCCGCCCCCTCACCTGCTGGAAAACTGCTTATCCCTGGAAGCTCAGGATCCACTTCCCTTGCTGACCCCCGGCCCTCAGCACCTCGGCCTCCTGTGCCCCAAGTTTCCATCAGTCATTCACACCTCAGTATAAATGTCCACACTTGGCTCCGGCTCTGACTAACAAGTCCTGATGATGTACCCACAGGCCCTGGCCTCTCAAAACAGAGCAGAAGGGCCGAGCCTGTGGTGCACTCAGGAGAGTGCGGCGCTGGGAGCGCAGCGACGCTCCCGCCGCGGGTTCGGATCCTATATAGGAATGGACGGTGCGCTCGCTGGCTGAGCGCGGTGTGGGCGACACCACACCAAGGGTTGCGATCCCCTCACCGGTTACGTAAAAAAAAAAAAAAAAGACAAAAAAAAACAGAGCAGAAGACACAGGCATGCGTCTGTTATATCAAGGTCTCCCTCCTCCCCTGGTAAGAACTGGTGTGCACAGCAGGGTGGGGTCAGTGAGACAAAGGACAGGACTTCCCGGCTGTGACCAGAGAGAAAGCCAGTGGCAAAGATGACAAGCCTGGGGCTGGCCATGGAAAGACAGACAGGGCTTGCTTTAGAGGAAACTGGACCCTACGGTGCAGGCAGGACCAGGGTCATCATGACTGCCACACAGTCCCCAGGGCTGCAGGGCTGAGGCCTCAGGCCCTGGTTCCTCACCGGTCACTGAGGAGTTAAGCCAGGCCCCAGCCCATGGGCCAGTGCCACATCAGGCTGCCCAGCCCCACACCTGCCCTTCCTGGTCGAGTCAGTCACTGTCCCACAAGGAGATGGCAGGGGGGAGTGGGGGTGAAAAAAGGGCCCTTTGAGGGAAGAGGGAGGCAGCAGGATGCACGGACCAAGGCCTGCGGTACATGGGCCTCACTCTGCCACTCTGTGTCTGTGTCCCCACGAGTCAGCCCAAGGCCTGGTGGGTGCTGGCCTGGGAGCGGGGACTCCTGGGCTGCCCCTCCATGTCCTCCGGAGAGGGGTGCTGACTGCCACATCTCCTACCTCAGGGGCCAGGGTGGACAGGAGGCTTCAACACGACCAGGCTTACAAGCCCCTCGGGAATACCAGCACCTCTCCAGACTCCAGACACCCAGGCTGGGGGACACAGCTGCGCAGCCAAGAGCAGAGGCAGGGGCCTGGCCGGGTGGTGCTGGGCAGGAAAGCGAGTGGGACCCTCCCCACCCGAGTTCTGCAGAGTGGCTGGGTTAGCACCAGGGTCCACCTGAAACAGCTACCACTGTGGAAGTGGATCCCAGCAAACCCAGCCAGCCTCCCTCCACTCAACCTGACAGGCCACCCACCCATCCCCAGCCTCCGAGCTTGCACTCAGCTAACAGGGACTCTGGGCCAGGCCCCATCCCCAACCCCTTCCACAGGACAGGCCAGCAGAACCCATCACAGCTAGGACCCTGCTAGGTGGGGCCCACAGAGAGGGCCAGGAGTCCCTGAGATAGTTCAGGTCTGCTCTGAAGAAGAAAGTGGCCACCAGCGAGGGCCAGCACGTTGCCTGAGGGCACACAGCTATGGGGCTGTGCTCGGCAGCCACTGGGAGCAGGGACTCAGCAAGAGAAATGGGACCCTGTCTGCCTGCCAGTCTTGGGGGTCCAGTCTTTTCTGTTCGCGTGCCTAACGTCACTTTTTTCCCCCTAATATTCAGTTGTTATAAGTACAAAGAACTTGAAAAACAGACTCGCCATTTACGGTCAGACCTTCCACCACCCTCCTCCATCCTTCTGTTCGCGTGCCTAACGTCACTTTTTTCCCCCTAATATTCAGTTGTTATAAGTACAAAGTACTTGAAAAACAGACTCGCCATTTACGGTCAGACCTTCCACCACCCTCCTCCGTCTAATGGGAACCCGCCCCACAGCCAGCAGGGTCTGCTGGGACATGGATCACCTTGGTCCCCTGGCAGCCCTCCCAAAGCTCTGCCTCAAAACGAGACACCACTCCCCAGCTTGCCCCCTCCTCTCAGGCCGGTGCTGCAGATCCCCGGGGGGATGGATGGTTCCCGGGACCTGACAGCTAGACCCTGGGAGGCCCGGTCCCCACTAGGTGCTGGCTGCTAGTGGCTCCCGACAGACCAGAAGCTCCTCCCAGGGCTGGGGCCTCACGCCTGGCAAAGAAAGGGCCCCAGGGACGTGCCCACCCCCAGCCCCGTGGGCTCACCAAGTGCCTTGCACAGCTCCGGGTGCTTGACTCCGATGGTTTTCAATCTCTGCAGCAACTCCGACGAGGTCAGCTGCCGCACCAGGTACAAGGCCACGGAGTAGCTCTGTGGGCAGAGGGGGCATCAGGTCCGGCCAGGGAGGTGCCAGCAGCGCGACAGGGTGGGTGGAACCCTGGGCTCTCACCTTGCCATAGTTCCCCCAGGTGACAGTGATGCGGTTGGTGGCCGAGGACAGGTACATGAGGTGGGTGAGGTTGATGGGGCGGCAGGGCCTCTTGGGCTCCACTCCGGGCTTGTTTGAGGGGTAGTAGCCCTGGAAGCAAACAGGCCGGCTCAGGCCACTGGCGCCAGACACGAGCGCAGCTGGGACAGTGGCATCCCTGCCCCCACCCTGCAGTGGACACCAGGGCAACCGTGGCTCACCGGGACAGAGCAGTAGCTGTGATTGACCTTCACGGCAATGTTGGGTGGGTACTGGTCTTCCTGAGGGCAGCTGGTGTCTGAGTAACAGATTCTGCAACATAACGGGGACCATGGGGCCATAGGAAGACCCAAGCAGAGGAGGCCCAGGGGCCAGGGCAGAGGTGATGATGGGAACGTGACAAGGGGCTGGACTGCTCATGGGGTTTGGGGCCCCAGATCAAGGTGTGTCCATGGACAAGAACAGGTGGCAGAAGGGGGAGCCAGGGCTCTACCTCTGGCCAGGGAACCTGGGAGGGGGCTCCCAGGGCCAGGGGAAGTGGGGGTGGCTGACAGAGGGTCCCTCCCGGGGCTGTGGGCACACCTGGGCCTACCTTAGGACGACCTGCACGGCTTTGACTCCGGGCTGCAGCTCTCTGTGGACATTGAGCAAATAAAGGGGAGGAAAGGAGGGTCAGCAGGGAGGAGAGCCGCACACGCCACGCTGACCTGGCAGCTAGGGGCTGACAGCTGCTCTCCAGAACTTTCTCTCCTGTGCTGGGCGGCACCCTCGTGCCAACATCACTGGGCAAGGGCTGCCAGGAAGATGTCAGCCATCCTAGCCCTTGCTGGGAAGAGGACACCACCCTGCCCAGAGGCACAGGGAGCAGAGCCCTGACAGCCTGCCCTGGGCCCAGTGGCCCTGGGCTGCAGCTTCAGGCCATGGTCACATCTTGGCTGAGGCCTGTGCTGTCTACCAGGTGCCCTGAGCTCTCCACCTGACCAAGCACGAGCTGTGGGATGCAGGCCTGCAGCTGAGCCCCTTAGAACCCCCCATTCCTCAACAGTAAAATGAGGAAACACCCTTCTCCAAAAGGCAGGGGTGAGGACTCATCCCCCCAGGTCAGACCAACAGGGGCGGGGACCTTGGAGAGGCAAGGCTCCTTTGTCTGAGCCAGGGAAACCAAGCCCCAGGACCCTTTTGTGCAGACTGGATGAGACAGGAATACCTGTGGGGCCACCAGAAAGGGGCCTGCCTGCCTGGGAAACACGAGAGAAGTCACCCCACAAGAGAAGGCAGCTAGGTGCATGCTCATTCACTGAATGAATAAAGTTATAAATGTGCCAAGTGGAATCGACCGGCCAATTCACAACAGAAAGAAATCACCCAAGGACACCTCAGGATCAACTTTTAACAGGAAATGCACCCAAGAGAAGTGAAGACAATGTCTACCCAGAGAAACACGTCTGCACACAAATGCTCACAGTGGCATGACTCCCAACGGCCAAAGACAGCCCAAGTGTCCACGGACAGATGACTGGATAAACACAGTGTGGTCCATCCACACAGTGGAACATCACTCCGCCAGGAAAAGGAATGAGGCTCTAACACACGCTACCACGTGGATGGACCTTGAACACATTACACGCAGGGACAGACGCCAGACACACAAGGCCACACAGTGTGTGACTCCATTTACATGAAATGTCCAGAACAGGATGATCCACAGAGAGAAAGTGGATTCGTGGTTGCCGGGGGCTGGGGGAGGGGTGGGGAGTGACTGCTAATGGGCAGAGACAAAAATGTTCTGTAATTAGGCAGGGGTGAGTGTTGCACAACCTACTGAATACACTAACAGCCACTGAATTCTACACTTCAAAATGGTATATTCTGCAAAATATACATTATATTTCAACTTAAGGGAAGAACAGGAGCTTCAGGAAGAAAGCACTAGACTGAAGAACAGTTCACAGAAAGGCCATGCCTGAGTGGAAGGAAGCCCCCCACCCGCCCAACTGGGTCCACCCCACTAAATGATTCTGCAGATCTGCTAAGAAAACAGCCAGTGCAGGACAGGACTGACGGAGGGATCCTCACAAATGCTGCTAAAGTTTGCCCGAATGAGGAAGGAAGGCTGGGGCCCTGGTGGTCCACCCAGTGAGGATCTCAGATGCGGCCTGGGAGCGGAGTCACCACCACTGTCAGGATTGAGTGTCGTCCACGCAGCAGGTGCTGAGCACTCTGCGCAGGGACTGAGTCGGGAGGTGGGAGCTGTCATGACACCCGGTTTACAAATGAGGAAGATGAGGCTCAGAGAGGTGAGGTCGCACCTGAGATTAACCAGGTGGAGAGGCCCCTGTGGCCACTGGGCCCAACACAGCCGATCCTGAGCCCTTCCCAGGCATAAGGGCCAGACGGAGAGGCTGGGGGGACAGGAAGCAGGCCTGTACCCCCAAAAGGCAGGGGCGGCAGTTCTGAAGTCACACAGGAACCCAGGGGGCAGCTGTGGGCTCTCACCCCTGCCCTTCCATGGACTCACAGGTGACCTGGGCAAACGACCTCCCCTGTCTTTTTTTTTTTTTTCCTTTTTGTCTTTTTTACTGACCAGTAACAGGATCACAACCCTCGGTGTCGCGCCTGCACCGGGGACCGGACCGGCAACGGGATCGCAACCCTCGGTGTTGCGCCCACACCGCGCTCAACCAGTGAGCGGGAACCGGTCTCCACATGGGATCCGAACCCTCGCGGGAGCGCCACCGTGCTCCCAGGCGGCGCACTCTCCAGTGCACCACCGGGCCGGCCCAGACCTCCCCTGTCTTAAGCGTCAGTCTCCTCTGCAAAACAGGGAGCTCCAAACCAGCCAGCCACAAAAAAAAAAAAAAGAAAGAAAGAAAACGGAGCTGCTCTGAGTATTAAGCGGGCTGGTAGGTGCTGGGCACTCGGTATGTGCCCAGCACATGAGGGGTGTCTGAGAGGCGGCTGCCCCGGCAGGGCTTACTGTCTTAGCTGGAGACAGAAGGGCCTCAGAGAACACCCGGGGTCTGACAGCGCGGCCACTTCTAGCCTCGACCCCACACGTTCAGCTCAGCAGTCCTCACCCAGGGCAATTCTGCCCCCAGGGGACACTGGGCAACATCTGGGAACAGTTGCAGTGTCACAACTGGAGAGTGCTCCTGGCATGGAGTAGGTGGAGGCCAGGGACGCTGCTCAGTACCTCCAGTGCCCAGGATGGCCCCACCACAAAGAAGGATCCGGTCCCAGTGTCCACAGTGCCAGGGGAGAGACCCTGTTAAAGCGGGACAATTGGTCCACCTCTCGGGGTAGTAAGCACATGCCAATGCTGCACACATGGCCCAGCACGTGAGGGCAGCAAACCAGGGTGGGGTTTTCCAGAAGGATGACTCCTGTTCCCTGCCGCTGCTGGGGAACATGGTCTGGACAAGTGTGGAGCCTGCAGCGGATATAGCCAAAGGCTCTACTGAGATGGCCGGATGGCCAGCAGGGAGCTGGGGCGGGGGCACAGCGCACCTGGAGTTCCGGATCAGCTCCACCTGCCTCGGTGTCAACGCAAAGATGCACGGGCTCTCCTGAAGCTTCTCATTATTCTGTGGAACTGAAGACAAACACAGGGTCAGGGTCACGACTGGTACCTGGTAAGAACCCACGCCCAAGTGAGTGCACCTGCCCATCGTTAGACTGGGAAAGAAAAACAGGAAGGCACTGTACAGAGGAGTGGGATGGAGGTGGGGGCTGCCCAGGGGGGAGGATGCGGGAGGACACCCCTCCCCTTCCTGGGGGGATGCGCACCCTGGCCTGTGACTCAGGGAACATTTCTGCCCCCTCCTTGCCCATGCTCCTATTCAGGGCCACATTAGGAGCTGGGCGACCTTCGCAGTTCTCTGGAGCTCTATTTAGAAAACAGAACACTGCTTAGCCGGGGGGCAAAGAGCAGGGCTGTGCCCAGCTGGTGGACACCTGCCCCCCCCCCCCAACAACACAGCCTGGCTCTGGCCTGGGCTCTCTGTGTGCCCTTGGGCCAGCCACTCCACCTGGACAGAGGTCCCACCTTGGGCACTCACAGGCCAGCGGAGGAGATAAGAAAATGAACCTCCAAATGCACAGAGAGAAGAGTTACAAGAGGCCGGCTCCCAGTGGGGGCGTGAGGAGCGCAGCAGAGTCCTGGGAGACACTGTGCACAGGGCCTCAGCAGTGCTCACCAAGTGCCTACTGGGTGCAGGGGTTGGGGAACGTTCTGTGACGGGATGGAGACCACACTGGTTATGGGTCTGGGCCCTTCCCTCTCACTTATAACTGGACAAAAATCACAGGGTGGTTAGAAAATGCTTTGACCCAAACTAGGAAAGACAGTATACCAACATTTATGAGATGCAGCCAAAGCAGTCCTCAGAGGGAAAGTTATAGCTTTTAACCCTTATGTTAAAAAAGAAAAAGGTGACTGGCCAGTTGGCTCAGTCAGTTAGAACACAGTCTTGTAACACCAAGGTCATGGGTTTGGTTTCCCATGCCAGCCAGCTGCCAAAACAAAAACAAAAACAAAAACAAAAAGGTTTAAGATAAATGATTTAGGTTTCCTCCATGAGAAGCCAGAAAAAAAGAACAAATTAAACCCAAAGTCATTAGAAGGAAGGAAATAATAAAAATAAAAATAGAAGTCTATAAAACAGAAAATAAGCAGCAGAGGAAGTCACCAGAGCCCAGGGCTCTTGGGCAAACTCCTAGCTGCACTCAACAACATACATGGGCCGAGCCTGTGGCGCACTCGGGAGAGTGTGGCGCTGGGAGTGCAGCAGTGCTCCCGCTGCGGGTTCGGATCCTATATAGGGATGACCGGTGCACTCACAGCGCTCACTGGCTGAGCGCGGTGCGGCCGGTCTCAAAAAGGACAAAAAATAAATAAAAAATAAAAAACGTACATGAAATGGATAAATTCTTCCAAAGACACAATTTACCAGAACTGGCATCAAAAGATACAGAAAGTTTGAAAAAGCTCTTTATTGGTTAAGAAATTGAGTTCATAATTAGAACCTTTCTGCAGAGAAAACTGCCAGTCCAGATTGGTGAATTCTATCAAACGTTTAGGGACGAAACCATACACACTTTACATAAACTTTTCAGGAAATAGAGAAGGAAAAAACACTTCTCAACCCATTTTATGAGGCCATAGTCCCGATACCAAAAGCAGACAAAGGGCTGGCCCCGTGGCTTACTCGGGAGGGTGCGGTGCTGGTAGCGCTGAGGCTGCGGGTTTGGATCCTACATAGGCATGGCCGGTACGCTCACTGGCTGAGCATGGGTGCGGACGACACCGTGCCGAGGGTTACGATCCCCTTACTGGTCAAAAAATAATAATAATAATAATAATAAAAAGCAGACAAAGATGAAGCAAGAAAGAAAAATCATAGGCTGGCTGGTTAGCTCAGTTGGTTACAGTGTGGTGCTGATAACACCGAGCCCAAGCTCAGGGCTCAATCCCTGTACCAGCCAGCAACCCCCCAAAAAAGAGAAAGAAATATTATAGATACATATTCCTCATGAGCATAGATGTAAAAATCCTTAACAAAGTATTAGCAAATATTCCAGATCTCTGGGATTTGTCCCAGGACGGCAAGATTGGCTTAAAACCTCTGTACGTGCACTAGGATGGTTAAAATTCAAAGACTGGGAACTCCTAGTGCTGACGAGGCTGTGGAGCACATAAACTCTCTGCCGGTGGGGTTACGAAATGGTACAACCACTGTGGAAAACTGCCCTCACAAACATATACCACCCTACATCCCAGCAATCCCGCTCCCATGTATTTGCCCCCTAAACAAATGGCAATATGTCTACAAAAGGACTTGCACAAGGATGTCTGTGGTAAATTCATTCCCAACAGCCCTAAAGTGGAAATAACCCAGGTGCCCTTCACTAGGAGAATAAACAAGCTGTGGTGCAGTCCCCCAGCAGAGCCAACTGAGGTCAACGAAGTGACTGGGATGGGCCGCAAAACATGACGCTGAGCTGGAGAAGCCAGACACAAGGATGCATGCACTGCATATAACACTGATCTCAAGTTCTAGCACAGACACAACCTCATCAATAGTGACAGAAAGCAGAACAGTGGTTCCCTCTTGGGGAAACGAGGACTGGATGGAAAGAGTCCCAGGGGAATATTCCATAGTTTGATGGAGTCTGGGTTACTGCAGTATATTCATTTGTTAAAACTCAAACTGCCTATATCTCTCTATTTTATTGTATGTAAGTTATATCTCAGTTAAAAAAATTTTTAGGGGCTGGCCGGTTAGCTCAGTTGGTCAGAGCATGGTGCTGATAACACCAAAGTCACGGTTCGGATCCCTGTACCAGCCAACCGCCAAAAATAAAATAAAATAAAATTTAAACTGCACTGAGAAGCCATTTGATTGGAAGATTGAAAGAGATTCGAAACCTTGATAAAAACTGAGGAGGGTATAGGCTGATAGGACTGAAAGCCTCTGCGGAAAGCAATTAGCCCAATTTATCAAAACTACGAATCCACAACCCAAAAAAGAGCGAACCCTACATTTAAGGAGCCCCAACTGCAGACACGCTCCCACATGCACAATCTGATGGACACATCCCACAGAATGGTTTCTAGCAGCCAGAGGCTGCCAGTGGCCTGAATGCCCATTGACGCAGCCTGGGCACCAAACGACCAACTATGCAACTGTGAAGCAGGGGACAGAGAATCCAGAGCCGCAGATGTTCTGATAGGGAGTCATCTCCAGGCTGTTTCCTGCTAAGTAAAAGACGCAGGTGCCTGGCAGTGTGTATGTTATGCTAATACCCGTGAAACAGAAACGGAGGGCGGGGGTCCACATAAACGCATAGCTGCTGCTTATACGTGCAAAAAGTGGACAAGGGGCAAGAATCTGGTCGCAGCCTGTGAGTGGCTGGAAGAGGAGGTGGAGCCACTGCAAACCTAGAACAGTGGGCGGCAACCGCTCCTATGCAAGGCCAAAGCACAAATATTTTCAGCTGTGCGGGCTACGCCGTCACTGTCGTGACTACAAGACTGCCTGGTACCACTGAAAGCGCCACAGATCATCGGCACACAACTGGGCCTGGCCATGCCACCATGGCACTTTGTTTACAAGAACAAGCAGCAGTGGGACCACCCCCTGGTTTACCTGTGCCAACCGCTGCTTTTGAACTTCTGAACTACAAACCATGAGAACAGGTGATATGTAAACAGCACGCACAATTTTGATTTAAAGCCAGCTCAGGCTCAGAACCCAGACCACCTGGGTTCGGATCGCAGCTCCAGCAGGGCCTCCCAGGCTGGGCCTGCGTGGCCCATCGCCCAGGGTGCCGAGCGCTGGGTCTGTCACTGGTGCTCAGGAAGAGGTGGCTGCTGTAACACCACACTGCTGCCACCAATCCACCTTTGTTTCTTGAGAGTCCACAGGTCCCTGGGCAACGGCAGGTTCTGCAGTCCCAGCGAGGGCCCCTGAGGAAGGCCGCCTAATTGGGGAGCGAGGGGTGTGCGCTGGCCACCTGCAGACACGCCCAGATCTGCGCACAGCCTGGGGAGCAATTATTTGGGGGTCAGGAGGCCTCACTGGAGCCGACAGCTGAGCTGGGCCTCGGAGGCTGGGTAGGTCAGAACACCACCCCCACCCCACCCAATAAGTGGGCAGGCAGAACTCGGAGAGAATGAGAAGGGCCAGCAGCCCCGTCTAGGCGAGGCCAGGGGCCTGGGGACGTGCCCTGTCCTCCCACCCTCACCCGGGGTGGCTGGCTGCTCCCTGCAGAGGCCAGCTGTCCCCACCAGCCAAGCACATACTGCTTCAGGGCCTTTGCACTCACCATTTTCTCCTACAGGACATTCCTCCCCAGCTGTCGTCAAGGCCCTTGTGTCACAAACACTAATGAGATGGAAGCCTTCCCTGAGTGCCTCACTTCAAACTGTGAACACCGCTTTCCCTGCTGGGCATCCCAAGTCATCCTTCTACTCGTTCTCTCGGAGCCACGAAGGTGCAGAGTTCTGCACACTGCCTGGCACACCGAGGCACTCGCACACTCACGGGGTCAAGGCGTGGAGACTGAGTGCACCAAAGAGCAGCAATGTCATCACCCATGGCTCCCACAAGGCCAGGTGACTGTGGGTAACTGCTGGGTGGCATGGGGACAAGGTGCCCACCAGGCTACGGAGGATGACAGGCCGAGGCCTTCACCTATAGACAGCCCCTCCTGCCCCCTGCACACCGCAGGTCTCAGCACCCCACCAGGGAAAAGGGAGGGGAACACAGATCAGCTGAGGCTGGGCACCCTGGAACCAGCCTAACCCGAGACACCGACGGTGAAGGGCCCAGCAACCACCTGCCCTGGCGACCAGGCAGCTTCACAAGATGCTGCTGGCACTGAATATTTAATACCGCAAGCAGATGCTCCCGATATATGGGGAGCCCCACAAAACAGCAGTCAGGGTACAACCACATGTTCGCATGACCACACCGCCAAGAAAAGGCGGCAGCGAGGGGCCTGCTCAGGAGGCAGGGATTCTTTGCTAGTGACTTGGGTTTTCTATGACCCACACATGCTCTCACAGATACTTAAGGGAAGAGGGACCTATGAGGTTGTAGAAAGTAGATCTGATGGGGCTGGCCTGAAACTCATCTGCTGGTGACTTTTTGCCCCTTGGGCCCAAACCGGGCCAGCGATGAGAGGACAGGATGGGTGGGGGTCCCTCCTGCAGGCCAATGCCCCCCTTCCCAGTACACAAGCAGGTCCTCTGACTCCACCCCTCCTGGCCTTGAGCTTCCAGCATCAGTTCCCCACCAGTGACCCCAGTGAGCCAGGCGGGGGTCCTGACTGGCTCCCCCAGCTCCACCTGTGGGCAAAGCAACCAAGTCCGCACAGAAGCAGGGTACAAGTGAGACCACAGCCCCAGCTCCTCCACTCATGGGGGCTGACCGGAGCCTCGGTGTTGGCATGCAGCTGGCAGGCAGGCTGGCCACCTCCTGTGGTGGGGGTGTGGGGATGGCACAGGGTCTCACGGGGAAAGAGGGACTCCAGACCGTCAGTTCCTTGCTCTTGCTGCAGCCCCCAGGCTGCTTTCAGCTCCAAGTCTTTCCTCACTCTGTGCCCCCACCTGTCCTGACCCATCCACGGTGGACAGCCACTCTCAGGCCTGGGTGTTTCTGTCTTTTGTTTTTTGGTGGTTGGCTGGTACAGGGATCGGAACCACGGTGGTGTTATAACACTGCTCTAACCCAGGTGTTAAGTAAGAAAATGTACAAGGGCTGCTTAGTTAGCTCAGCTGGTTAGAGTGCGGTGTTATAAGGTCAAGGGTTCGGATCCCTGTACCAGCCAGCTGCCAAGAAAATAAAGAATAAAATAAGAAAACACACAACAATGTCAAAAAATAAACAAAAACCAAGTCAGTGTTGGGAGGAAGATCCGGTGCACACAGGCGGTGAGGACAGGCAACCGGGGAGGCCTCTCCCAGGACGCGGCACGTGAGCTCAGCCCAAAGGAGTGAGGCAGGAGCCCAGCGGGTATAGAGGGAAAAGCATTCAAGGCAGAGGGCGCAGCCTGTGCAAAGGCCCTGAGGCAGGACCGAGCCTGGCGTGTGGGAGGAACAGCGAGGAGGCCCGTGTTGCTGGAGCAGAGACAGCGAGGGGGACAGAGGGAGGAGGAAGGGAGGGGACGGGGCAGGAAAGTCAGCAGGGTCCAGGTCAGGGGAAGGTTTTGAGCAGAGGAGGGACATGGCTGGCCTGCTACTGTGGGAGAGCAGAGTACCCCGTGGGGAACAGACCCAGGAGAAGGCTAGGACAGGTAGGCAGGTAAAAACCTGTGACTGGTGGAGGGGCAATCACAGGAGACCAGAGCTGGAGCCATCAGGACTTGGGGTGGGCTGGAAGAAGACCCCCTCAGCAGGTCATGGTGGGCCTGTCCCTCCTCCTCACCCAGGTGGGTGCTCTGGAAGGCCAGGGCCAGCTGTAGAGCTGGCAGAGACCCTAATTCCATGGAGCCCCCACCCCACAGGCTAGGAACAGTGACAGGATGCCACAAGATAGTCCTGGATCCAAGGGCACAGGATGAAACTGAAGGTGCCATGGAGGGTCAGTGGGCTGGGCCTGTACCTTGCCTGGCTGTGGGACAACAGGCAAGCCCCTTTGCCTCTCTATGCCCCCTTAGGTTCTTGGTAGAGAAGATAACATCGACCTCCAAAAAGACACCAGGAAAAGCTCACTGTAACTTCCATGACTTTGCAGCCCTGGGAACGGTTGTCCCCCATCCTTCCCCATAGCCCACCATTCTCAAGTTTTCTGGGCTCTGCCGCCCGCGCCCAGGCAGCTCTTTCCCTCCTCCTGGGGCGCACCATGCTCTGGTCACAATGGCCTCCATTCAGTCCAGTGAATGAGCCCTCTCTCACCACCAGGCCTCTGTCCTAGCTGGTCCCTCTGCGTGGAACACACTCCCCTACCCCCTCCTCCTTGCCTGGCTTACTGGTACTCACTCCTTGGGTCTGGATTGTACTGCTGCCTCCTCCAGGAAGCCCTCCTGACTGCCCCTCCACACAAACATGCAATAAATAACTCCTGATACTGACGGCAGCTGGCACCATTTGATCACCTCCTGTGCAGCACCAGCGACAAGGGCAGGGACCACCACTAGCTTACATGTGGCGTCGGCAATGCCGGCTTAGGAGACTGGATAAGGAACACAGTTATGCCCTGCACGCAACACGGGGGATGCTACACAAGCAGTTCCCAGCCAGTACAATCTGCCTTGGAGGGGGGCCTCTGAGATTCGGGGGGGTGTGCGTGGAGTTGTTACAATGACAAGGGCCACTCACTGCACAGCAGCTGGGGCAGGCTGACACCACAAGAGGCCAACCACAGGATGCTGGGGGCCTCATGAGCAGCTCTGTGCCAGACTGATGTGTTTGCTTCCTTCCTTCCGCCCCCAAGTCTCATGACAGCCTCTCTTCCCCACCACAGGCCCTGACAGGAGGGTCTGGGCTACTCTAGCTGGGCTGTGGCTGCTGACGCAGAGTGAGGCAGGCTGGGGGACTCCCACTGTTAAGATGCCCCAGCGGCCCCCAGCTGCATGTTCCTGGGTCCTCTCATTCTGCTCAGGTCAGCAGAGGTCTTCTGTCCCAGGCCTGCCTGGCCGAAGGGTGGGAAGGGGAGGATGGGAAGGGAAGAGGATGGCTCTCTCAAACATTTCCTGCTCCCCTTGCTGAGAGGTGGGCTGGGATCCCCAACCTTCATGTCGTTTAGAACAGGCATCTCCCCACAAGGGTGTGGGGTTCCATCTGCTCAGAAAGGGGGTCAGAGTCGGGAGGATGAAGTTCGGGTTGCTGTGTGACCTTGGGCAAGTGTCCTGACCTTTCTGGGCCCCACCCCTCCACTGGAGTGGATCATCTGTCTCCTAAGGTCCTTCCAGCTCCCAGTGTGTGGCTTGACTATCCCCCACCCCTCCCCCAAGCCCAGCATTCCACGCCGTGTGATTTATGGCTCCTGTCCGCCTGGCGTGGGCTCCATCCCAGAGCCGGCCGGCAGCTCTTCCGGGGACAGGCCAGAATGTGTGGGCCTCATCTTGGTCAGCAGGTGGAAGCCCCTTTGGTCAAAAAGGGGAAGCTGGCAGAGCTGCGTCCTTTTGAAGTGGCCCTTGGGCAATGACAGCCTCATGGAGTTCATCTGGGAAGGGGCCAGCCCAGGGTGGGCGCTTGTGCTCAGAATCGCGGGTCCTAGAACAACGGGGACCACTACTTTGGGTCCTGAAGTCTGTGCTCAAGAAAACCTCTCCCTAAGGACCTAGGCAGCCCCTGGGGAACCCTCGGAGAGCATGAGAGTCCAGGGAAGGTGGTGCACCATGGTAGGAGCCCCCCTCCCAGGCCCTTGGATGGGGGCGGGGTAGTCAGTGGGGAGGAAAAGCAGGGCGGGGCCGGTCTTTGTTCTGAGCCGACAGCACAGTCGTTGCTGGTGTAGACAGGGGAGCAGGCTCTCCCGGAGATCAGGTGACCGGGGTCCCCAGGGGGCTGAGGGCACAGTGATGCATTCTGGGGCAGAGCGACTGCTTGCTGCCATGCAGGAAGGAAGCCTGGGATCTGGGAAGGGAGGTGAGGCCAGTCGGCCAGCCAGTCAGTTCTGAGTTCAAAGTCGTTTCCAGCCCGAACCCCAACCCAGCATCAAGCCTGCCCTGCCACTTCTTGGTGGAAACCCAGTCTCCCTGGTGCTCAGGTCATTCTCAAGGCCTCAGGAGTCTAAAACATCAGCTCAACCTCCAGAACCAGCCAGCTGGTCCCCAAGGCCCCCCAAAGCTGCTGGGGAACCCCAGGGGGAGAATGGCTTCCAGCATCCAGACAGGGGTTACAGGGGCATGAAGGCAGGGAAGCCAGCCCAAGGAAACTCAGGACGGGGTCGGGGTCCTCAGAGCTGCCTGTTCAATCACATGACAGATGCCACTGGGACAACCTGCTTCCAAGAGGTTCCCACTAAACACCTCTGCAAGACAGAAAGCTGCAGAGGGCGGAGCCTGAGGACAGAGGGTGGAGCCTGGGGCCAGAGGGTGGAGCCTGGGACAGCTGCTGGAACTGCTGGCAGCACCTCCCTCCCTCCCTCCTCCACCAGTTTGGCACAACCTGAAACCACAGCCCCTGCTGCACCCACCCAGCCTCACAGAGTCCCGGGGATGTAAGTGGGAGGGGAGAGGCACTGCACCCCCTCACCACTCCCCACTTCCAGCCTCGCACCAAGGGCACGAGAGGGGCTGGCTGGCTGAGGTCTGCATGCCAGAGAGGGGCCCCAGCCTCTGCAGGCAGGCCATGCAGGACGCTGGGTCAGCAGGGTGGGAGGGAGTGTGCAGGGTGCCGGGGGCTGGCATGAAGGGACAATGGCCCTGCAGCCCACGCTCTGCCATGGCCGGCAGATGCCAACTCGGTAAAGACAGGAGGGCCTCCACAGGAGATGCTGATGGTGCACTGTGGGACCCTCGGAGCAGGCCACAGGTGGGGGACACCTCCATCCCCTCATGAGGATATGGAAAGGAAGCTCCGCAGGGCAGGGGCTCCATCTGTCTTACTCCCTGCTCTGTGCCCAGTGCCAGGCACCCATCCAGCAGGCACTCAAACATTTCCTGCATGAGTGGATGAGGAGGAGGAGGGAGATGAAGGACAGGAGAAAGAGACGAGGGACGGGGTCTCCAGTAACACTCAGGAACCTGCTAAAATCTGCCAGCCTGGCCATGGGTTCACAAAAGGCCCAGCATGTTCTGACTGCCCTTTGGGAGTCCTGGAGGCTGGATGCTCTCTTTACCCAGGGTAACTGCAGCTGGTCAGGGCCTCCTGGTCCCGAGTTCAGGGCAGCATCTGAGACTGAGACCAGGGCCAACGCCAACCTGCAGCACATGTGGTTAAGGCAGCCAGAGACTGCAAGGTCCTGGCTCACAGCTCAGTCAACACTCGGGGACAAAGAAATGAGCAGTCAGAGGGACCACAGAGCCCTGGCACTGCCTCCTCCACCCCTGATCACCCCAAACTCTTGGGGCACACGGTGTGAGCAGCCTCGCAGTGGCCTGAGCCCACTGACAGAGGTCACTCCTGCAGGCTGCCTACTAGAAAAGAGCATGTGGGGAAGGAGGGAAGGCCGGGTACGATTCTTCAGCCCCTTTTCCACAGGAAGTGAGAGAACAGAAGCCAGCCCCTGAGATGGCCCCAGGTGACTCCTGCCTCCTGGTTGTCTCATCCTGAAGCAGTCCCTTCCTTCCCACACTGCACCAGAGCCATCCGTTGGAGCAATGGAAGACGGCCCAAGGGAAGGTGTGACACGTCTGAAATCAGGTTACATACAGAACTGTGGCTTCCAGCTTGATGTGCGTGCACACACATGCGCCTTCTCTCTCTCTCTCCAGGTCACTCACCCTGGGGCAAGAGAACCACCACGCTCTGAGGACACTTGGGCAGCCGTTCAGAGGTCCATATAGCCAAAGCCAGCAAGAAGCCAAGGTTGCCAGCAACCACGTGCAGAAGCTGCCTCCTCCAGCCCCAGCGGAGCCTTCAGATGAGACTGCAACCTCCCACAGGAGACTCTGAGCCAGACTGCCCAGAATCACCCGGCAGATACAATGCCCCCGAGTTCCTAACCCACAGGAGCTGAGAGCTAACAGATGTCTGTTGCTTTATGCTGCTGGGTTTCAGGGTAATTTGTTACACAGCAGATAAGCCATATCAACGGTGGTCCCTCTGTTTCCTGGGAAGGACAAGCCCCCAGGGCCTCCTACCCTCACCACACCCCTGAAAACAGTACCCAAATTCAACCGCATGGCTGGTCAGTGGGTGCTCGGTGGGAACGTGGAACGCAGGCCTCCCCACGGGGAAGGCGGCCGACTCACCTAACTCAGTGGGCTTCAGCAATTCATCCAACATATTAAAGAAGGGTAGTTTCACCAGGCGGACTTCTGGCTTGAGGGTCTTGGCGGGCAACCGTCCCAGTCCATTTAAGTACTTCCCGTAGAGCACGGGGTAGTCAATATTGGGGCCAGAGAGGGGAGTCCTGGGCACTGTGCCGGCCCGGTCATAGGTGGAGTGCATGGTCAGGGGGTCCAGGGGCCGGTGGGGCTGGGGAACGGGCTCCGCATTCTTCTTGGCATAGCGGGTCTCATAGAGCTCCTTGATCTTCTTGAACAGCTCAGGGCTACAGTCAAACTGGACCAGCTGGAGGGCCCTGGTGACAAGTTCGTGCTTTAGTCCACTCTTACTCCGGCCAACGAAACCCAGGAGCATCTGAAGGTCAGAGACTCGAAAACTCATCACCATGTTCTGAAGAAGAGCAACCAGATACACACACCATCAGATATGAGAGCTGCCAGAGTCAGGGGACGCCACGGAGGCACAGGAGCTTCCTGGGGGCCTCCTGGGCCCTGATTCAGGGGTATCAAAGTGAGAAACGTTCAAGAGCTGTGCCCACTCATCAGGCCTGCCCCTGTGGTGCCCCCCAGCTCAGTACTGCCCCTTCCTCCTCCTCCTCTTCAAGGACAGCCTCAGCATTGCCAACGCAACAACAGCTCCTCTCAGCATCCCCCCTTCTATTTTAGGTTCCCTTTTCCCATCTTCAAGCCTGCAAGCATCCCCAGGGCAGAAGCTGAGAATACTGCTTTACCCGTAAACAGCCTCTGCCAGTTCCTAGCTGGCGACTCCAGACGGCCTCTCTGATCCTCAGTCTCTTCATCAGACAGGATAACAGCATCCACCTCACGGGGATGGTGGAGGGGCCAGACGAGGTAACCCACATAAAGCACCTGGCAGAGCAAGGGCTCAACCAACGGCAGTCACAAACATGTTCTCCCTTCAGTCTAGATGACAGTAGCCACAATTTACTCAGTACTAATCACTTGCCAGGAACTGAGCTGGACACATAATTATACACTTAACTGTGATCCTTAAAGCACCCCTGCCAGTTGGTGTGAGCTCCACATCACAGATGAGAAAGCGTCGGCTCGGGAAGGCAGCACCAAAATTCAAACTTGAGCCTAACTCTGAGGCCGGGGGTGTTTCCTCCCTATTACACTACCCCTGGGCATCAACACAGAGCCGGGCACTGCCGAGACCTTCCAAATGTCTGCTGATCATCTCAGGCAGGCCTCTCCCTCAGCACTGTGGACACTGGGGCCAGATGGTTCTCTGTGGTGGGGCATCCTGGGCACTGCAGGTGCTGAGCAGCATCCCTGGCCTCCACCCACTCCGTGCCAAGAGCTCCCCACCCCAGTCGTGACAACCACAAATGCCCCCAGACACTGCCCAGTATCTCCTGGCAGCAGAACCACCCCTGGGTGAGAAGCACTGGTTGGAGAGGAAGGCAGGGAACCCAGCAGCCGTGGAAGATATTAACTGAGCAGTGGCAAAATGATGAATGAGGTCTGGCAGGGCCTGGCACTTCACACCTGGCAGGGTCTCTCCAGCTAAATCAAACCAGACAGAGGAGCTGGGCTGATCCCAGGGTTTGACTGGGGGCTGTCTTGCAGCGGCCTGTCCTCCACAGGAGCTGGGACACCAAGGAAAGGGAGGTCTCCCCACCAAGCCGAATGTCCCTGAGGGACGGGCTAGCTGGGTTCCAGGGCACCCACGCTGAGCCCTGAAGCTAGCCTGGGATGAATGAAAGGGTGTGGGAAAAAGAAACTTCCACGGGGAATGGAAAAGAAAAAATAAAAAAGGGCAAGCAACAAGAGTGAATACGGAAAGCTGGCAAGGGTGGGGCAGGATGGCACCCAAAGAGAACAACAGTTGTTCAAATGCGACTCGAGAAAGCCTGAGAGGCAGAGCTGGTGGTATGTTTACGTAGCGGCCTCCACGTGGGGAGGCTCTGGTGTTTAAGGGTGGGAGAGGCACCTTGGCAGCACATTTTGGCAGGGAGGTTGTCACTGCCCCGGGAGCCCCAGTTCTGGAACCCCCCTGGGCCCGCTGTCAGGCTCCTCCCTCATCAGCATGGTAAGATGGGAACGTGCTAGGATTCGTCCTAGCTGTACACACCAGGGTCCTGCTGAAGGCTCAAGGCGACAGACACAGGTGAGGAGCCACCCAGTCGTGCCTGCAAAGCCTCGAGAGGAGCCTTTTCCCACCCCAGGGGATCTCTTCTACTTTGCATCTTGCAACCCAGTGGCTCTTTAAGTACCCAGGACACAAATGTCCACCACATGCCAGACACCAGGAGGGCCTTTCCACTTCACAAATTTCACAACAACCCACTCCCAGCATGCAGGCAGGGAAACTGAGGCGCAGAGAAGGAAGTAGCAGGCCTGAAGCCTCCCCGTACAGCAGCAGGGCTGGCCTGTGAACCTTCATCCATTGGGCTCCTAAGGGCATTTCCTGCCACTCATAGAGCTACCCAGGGCCTGGGGGAACTTCACTCACTAGCACACCTGCTACCTGGGGGCTTTATCGGTCTGCTGGCCCTCAGAGTCCGGTAGAAACCAGGATGCTTTGAAATCAAAGATGCTTCGCCTCCCTTGGCCTGACTTCCTACCTTATGCAGGAAAAAAAGGCTTGCGGACAAGATGTTTCTTCTGGAAGAGGCCCAAGCCCTTAGAAGGGAGAGGTGATGCTGTCATGTGGAAGTGTAACACAGGGGTTGATCATGCCAAAAACAGGTGGGCTGGGAGGACCTACAGACGTCACTCCACCCCCATCCCCACTCCCACCCCGAGCCCCCTGCCCTGCCTAGCCCTGCCGACCAGGTGGGACATCCGGGCCTGCAGGACAAGCATCCTAGAGCAGGCCCGTACGCTGCCATATGTTCACGACTCAGATTTCTCCGCAGCTGCCACCATCAAGAAGCCTGCCCTTGACCCTGGGGCGGGGGGGGGGGGGGGGGGGGGGGGGGGGGGCATTCAGGAAGAAGCCCCAGATGCGCCAAAGATCACTTCCTGCCTTGGCTTTATCCTGACCCGCCTGCCTGTCAGAACTGTGTTTATAAACAGGACCAGGCCCCAGTGGCTCTGGAGTTTCAACTCCAGGCTTGTTTGGAAGCCGCGTGGGGGAACATCAGCCTAGAGGGAGCAGCTGCACCCAACCTCTTCTCCCGCCTGGGCTCCTCTGAGCTCCGGAAGAAAGCCAGGCAGGGCCCCTCACTCCAGGAAAAGAGATGTGCAGAAGATCACCTAAGGACATACCCCACCCCACCCCAAAACGGGCCACAGGCGCTTCAAGCTAAGAGTCTGAGATTTAAAAGTCTATCAACAAGCCCCTATGTTTGCCCCTTGAACCAGCCCATTGTGCACCCCTAAAGACAAAACCTCCAGGCCGGTAGTATGACAGGGTGGGCAAAGCTCCTGAAAAAAGGGGGACATTTCAATTACACTGAAAGTGCTCTGGGGTGGCAGCAAGAGACTCAAGGAGAAAGCAGGCTCCCTAGGGTTGGGGAAGTTGTGCTGTAGCCTAAGCCCTGCTGAATTGAATGGAGGCTCATGGTTTAGAGAACGTGAAAGAAGGGTCAACTTGATTTAACTGGGGGGAGGGGGGGGCAGCCGCCAGAGGGTCAAGTAGAGTTCATCAGATCATATTTCAAGGCCCTGGATGGTATGAAAGGGTGCAGACCCTCCCCTCCAGCAGCAGCGAGTGGGGTGGGGTCCACAGTCACAGCTTCACAGCCTCTCAAGGACGTTACATTTCAGGGGACTACAGGCCTTGTGCTTGCAAAGTTCAGACCTCCACATCCCCAGAGCAAGTCTCCATTTCTCAAAACTCAGAAGTGGGGGGGGGAGCTTGGGGGGGAGGAGCATGCTCTTGGGGAAACGGGGGTATACTCTATAATCACAGAGTGTTGAGGGGTATGTTTCAGATCCAAGCGGGATGGGAAGGGATGAGAGATGGAGAAGCAAGAAAAAAAAGAAAACATTTACAGGTCAGGACCTCAGGGAGGGCAGACCAGAAGCAGGTGGTGGTCCCCTACCTGCCTGGGAGCAGTGGCCTTGTGTGCACTTCTGAGGAGAGGGGATGGTGTCTATGAGATATGGAATCTGGTTCCGGTCTCCGGAGTCTGGGGGAGGAACAGCAGCAGCTACCCTAAAGAAAGAGGCCTACCCAGGGACCAGCTGGGGACCCTCCAAGGACCAATATAAGACAACAGACAGAAACGAAGAAAAGCTCAGAAGCCAGAGCTGCGGCGCAACAAGATTCTGGGGGCTGTGTAGGGAGGAAGGGGGTCTAACCTAATTAGCAGACTCGCTAAGGAGCAGAGTACAGTAGAGGCGACCAAGGTTTTGAGACGGGATCTGATCTTGCCAGTGTAGGCTCTAGAGCCCCCAGAGCAGAATCAACACACTCACAGATGCTGTCCCGCGAGGAAATGGGAGGAGAAAGGAGGCAGAGCCCAGGACCCAAGACTGCAAAGGGGCAGTCAGGGTAAGGGTCAGCGCTCCCTCCCATGGAGAGGGCAAAGGGTGGGCCTGGTGTCACCCCAATGCCGCCTCCGGGGTGCAAGAGACGGTGTCGGGAGGGGGCGGGGCTCTGGGACCAACCAAGAGCTGAAGGGCTCCCCACTCGAGCTTGGGGTACAGATCCCCTGAAGGCATGCTGTACCGTGTTTCGGGGTGGCTCAGCACCCTGGCTCGTCATCCTCAACAGTGGCAGGACACTACTCGGGAGTCAGGGGACCTTTCCGGGCAGGGAGTCGCAAACCCTAGCCTGGCCTGCTGAGCGGGGAGGATAAGACCCAGATACCAGACCTCGGTGCCATGTGGGCGGGGAGGCGCGGACACTCCCCCCGGACAAGCGCACGGACCCCGGCTCGGGACGAGGAGCCCACCGCGTCCAGCTGTGCCTCAAGCTGGGAGGCGCGGCCCTGCCCTCGTGTTTAGGGGGACCCGGCTCGGGTAGGTTGGGGGAACCCTGCCTCGAGCTGGGGAACCAACCCCCAGCGCGAAGACCCGGGGAGGTTTGGGGGGCCCCGCCCCCGGC
>NW_007729369.1:35554-41187 GCF_000696425.1 Galeopterus variegatus | reverse complement strand
CCGCCACTCGCGGGCGGGGCCGCCGTCCGGGCCAATTAGCACCCGCGCGCGCTCCTCCCTCCCCGCGGCGCGCGCTGCTGCGCACTGCGCAGGCGGGCGTGGCCGCCGCCCGGGCTTCGAGCCAATCGGAGCCGTCCGGCACCTCCCCTCCCCCCCGCTTTCGCTCGCAGGGACCACGCCCACCCTTGGCGGCTTCTGGCTTCTTAAAGGGGCACGAGCCCCGCACAGCTCTGGGCAGCTGCTGGGTCGCGTCTGGAGAGGGGGAGAGGGAGGGAGGGGGCGACGGCGAGGACAACAATACAGCCAGGTGTAGCGAGCAGCGGCCGCCAGGTGCGTGCCTGGCTCCCGGCGGCGTCGGGGGAGGGGACGATTGCTCAACCGCAGCGGCCGCCGGTGCGTGCAGTGAGGCGCCTTGCAGCGCAGCCTGGTGCATAGTCGGCGGGTCCAGACGCCCCTCGAGCTGCACATCCGGGTCCTGGAGCGCAGATGGGGAGTGGGCTCAGCACCCCTCCGGCCGGCCCAAGGCGGAGGAATGCGGGACCCCCACCCGGAGCTCGTGCAGCCTTCTCCATTTTGCAGGGTGATTCCCCGCCCCCATGGTGCCGCCTGCCTACCTACAGTAAAGCTTGGGAACCCGCACTACCCGGGACCTCCCCTGCTCAAGAGCTATTCATGGCTCCCCAGTGCTCACAAGAAACGGAGTGCAAATTTTCTTACGTCAAAAACGGGAAGTGAGAGGATAAAATGTGTATTTCAAAGCCCGCTCCCTGAGGTTGTAATTCTCGGGGCAGAAATTAGGTAAAATTTAAGGGGGCACCAAAAAAAAAAAAAAAAACTTAAGAAAATCTCAGTCATCAAGGTACATATCTTAGTGCAATATTTTAAGAAATAAAAGCTAATGCAAAAGGTAACCCAGGATGGACGAGGTATCTAAATTTTAGGTAAATGCAGAATCCTACTCTGTAATTGCACAAATGAATTTTACACGCCTTAACCTAGTTCTGGCCATGCTGATTCTGCAGGGGGTTGGGTTTTGTTTTTAATTATAATTTTTTAGTTTGAAAAAGTTTAAGAATCACAAGAAGTTGCAAAAATAGTACGGACAGGGCCGGCCCATGGCTTACCTCGGAGAGTGTGGTGCTGACAACACCAAGGCCACAGGTTTGGATCCCTATATAGGGATGGCCGGTTTGCTCACTTGGGAGAGTGTGGTGCTGACAACACCACGTCAAACACCAAGGCCACAGGTTTGGATCCCTATATAGGGATGGCCGGTTTGCTCACTTGGGAGAGTCAACTGGGTTAAGATCCCCTTACCAGTCATCTTAAAAAAAAAAAAGGAAAAAAAAATGGTACAGACAGTTTTGTGTATGCTTTCCCCAGCTTCCCCCAATGCTAAGAGCTTATATAACCACAGTGTGTGTGGAAACCAGGAAATTGATGTTGGTATCATATAATCCACTCAGGCTCAGGCATTACTTGAATTTCACCAGTTTTTACATGCCCGTGTGTGTCTGTGTGTGGTTCTATGAAATGTTATCATATGTGTAGATTCTTGCAACTGTCATAGTTTGAAGATTTTGTGTGATAATGGTATTGTGTCTATGTTTTAAGGAGTCGTTATTAATTAGAAACAAGTCCCAAGCCTATTTACAGAAGAAATGGTATAGGGTTTGCTTAAAATGATTTGGGGCTGGCCTGTTAGCTCAGTTGGTTAGAGGGTGGTGCTCATAACACGAAGATCCAAGGTTTGATCCCTATACTGGTCAGCCACCAAAGAATAAATAAAGTAAAATGATGGGGAGGTCATGGGGGAGAAGACAACAAAATGGACTGTGAGTTGCTAATTGTTGAAGCTGGGGGATGGGTCGTGAGGGATTCATGACGTTCAGTGGTTAAGAGTGCTGAGCCCTAACTCTCCTAGAAACTGCCAGATCGAGCTCTTTGCATTTTTTTCTTGGCGGCTGGCCGGTACAGGGATCCAAACCCTTGACATTGGTGTTACAACACTGTGCTTTAACCCAGTGAGCTAAGCGGCCAGCCCCTCTTTGCATGTTATACATTCCCATTGACCCCATTTTCTGAGGCTCAGACATGGGAAGCAACCTGCCCAGACATTGGCAAAGCCACATCTTAGTCTGGGTCTTCAAAGGCTACAATTGTAAACTGCCTCAGACTCTTCCATCAGATATTCAGTAATAATCTCTCCATATATTGAGCACCTGCTATATGCCAGACACTATTTTTGTCCGCTGACTGGTACAGAGATCTGAACCCTTGACTTTGACGTTACAAGGCAGTGCTCTAACCAACTGAGCTAACTGGCCAGCACCACCAGACACTGTTTTGGTTCCGGGATCTACAAACGTTTTTCTATAAAGGTCCGGGTAGTAAATGTTTTTAGCTTGTGAGCCACAGACCGACTGTAGCAACTACTCGGCTCTGCATTGATAAGGCAAAAGCAACCATAAACGCTATGTAAACAAACAGGCATGGCTGTGTGCCTGTAAAATTTTATTTATAAACACTGAAATTTGAATTGTATGTATTTTTTTTTTTTTAAGATGACTGGTAAAGGGATCTTAACCCTTGACTTGGTGTTGTCAGCACCACGCTCACCCAAGTGAGCCACAGGCCGGCCCGAATTGTATGTATCTTCACAAGTCATGAGATATTATATACCTTTGTTTTTGTTCAAACATTTAAAAGAGAAAGAGACATTCTTAGCTCATGGACTGTACAAAAATGTATCAGGTTAGCTTGGGGCTGAGGAGCTTGGTCTGCTAGCTTCATTCTGTTACATATAGATGCTGAGACACAGCAGTGACCATTATAAGCAAAATTCCCTGTCCTCGTGGAACTGACATTCCAGGAGGGTGATGTCAACAAACAAAATAAAGAGCTAAATAGATAACAAGTGTAGACAATGATGAAAATTAGGCAGAACAATGAGCCAAAGGAGGAGGACGTGGAAGATCCTGCACAAGAGCATTTTACAGGTTTCCAGCTGGTTTTAGGACAGAATACCTCAGATCTAAATCAGATCCTTCCCAAGTGTGACCAGATTCACAAACCACCTCGACTATGATGTAATATACATAGAGACAGATAGAGAGGTGTCGCTGTAGCTATAGATCCAGTTATTCCCTTTTACGCTTAAATAAATGGAGTCATTTCCTGGGAAAGAAAACCTACAAAATTGTAGATTTGGTGCTAGCTGAATATGGAAAGCACCTTAAGTTTCAATACTCTGTGTGCGTGTGCGTGTGTGTGCGTGTGTGCGCGTGTGCGTGTGTGCACACGCGTGTTTATATATCTACATCCCAGTACATAGTAATGTACTGTCTTGATCACATTTCCTGGTTCTAAGAGAAGGGTTAGAAACAAGCCTAATCTAATTGAGAGTTAAGGAATTTGTCTTTCCTTCACACCACCCCGCCCTCAGGGCAATTTCTCAGAACACTCCCCTTCCTACTCCCCACCTTCTGCTACCTTCAGGTTGCTCTGGATTTGGTCCCTTTCCAGAATTCACTATCCAAATTCCACTGCCTTTAAGCTGAGGGCCGGGCCGGCTGGTTAGCTCAGTTGGTTAGAGCGCAGTGCTCATAACATAAAGGTCCAGGGCTCGAGCCCTGTACTGGCCAGCTGCTACGGAGGGACCCAACCTCTCAGGACTCCTACAACAGCTATGTCTGCTCTTGCAGCCTGCCATCCCACCCCCCACCCCCGTTTGTTTGGTCTAGAATGTTTATCCTCTTTCTTTCTCCCTCTCTGTTAAGCACCCAGCACAGAGCCTGGGACCGAAAAAGGAGCTTAAACGTAGCTAATGGATGAAAGCTTTGGGGCAGAGCTTCTTGGTTCTGTCTCAGCTCTCCCTCAGTACTCTCGGCTTTTCTAGAATTTTCCTTTTGGTCACTTTTTCCTGAAATATGGAGGACTGAGGATAGAACAGTTTGGAGTAGGGGACGTGTGAGAAAAATAGAATAATTTAATCAGGCCCCCTCCCCTCAGGTCTGGTTGGGGCTGTTGCAGCACATTCTCTGTAAAGAAGTTTTGTGTGGGGGCTGGCCCGGTGGCGCACTGCGCTAGTGCGCCGCTTGGGAAGTGCGGCGGCGCTCCCGCCGAGGGTTCGGATCCCATATACAGACCGGTTCCCGCTCACTGGCTGAGTGAGGCACGGGGGGGCGACACTGGGGGTTGCAATCCGTTGCCGGACAGGGAAAAAGACAAAAAAAAAAAAAAAAAAAGAAGTTTTGTGTGGGTGGAGTTAGTGTGCATGTGAGCCAATGTATCTTTTTAGTTTGTTGCTATTTTTGTGTGTTCTTGAGTTTGTGAAGCAGCAACTGGATGGCAGACCTCATGTCTAAAAATAGAACATGTTTAGGGCCCCCCAGTGTCTCACTGGGGAGAGTGTGGTGCTGATAACACCAAGGCCACGGGTTCGGATCCCTATATAGGGATGGCCGGTTTGCTCATTTGGGAGAGCGTGGTGCTGACAACACCAAGTCAAGGGTTAAGATCCCCTTACCAGTCATCTTTTAAAATAGATAGATAGATAGATAGATAGATAGATAGATAGATAGATAGATAATAAAAGTAGAACATGTTTACTTTGCTGGCAGCTGCTCAGTTTTTCTTTTGACTTTGCAGGTAGCAGTTGAGTTTCTGAGTTTCTCTTTGGACTGCCTAGCTCTTAGACATGTGTATGCTGAGTAAAGACTGTTATTCCTTCAACCAAGGCTCCAAGGACCTTTTTCCGGTTACCTAGCTTGTAGACCTGCGTGCGAAGGGTTTGGGACCCAGTCTGGACAATGGACTTGAAGGGTCTGTGAGCTTCAGATCCAGCCCTACCTCTACAGGAGGACCAGAGGTTCGATTGTGTCATGTTGAGTTTGAGATGTCAATCAGGCAACTCAAAGGAGATACTAGGTAGCCAGATATCCAGCGACTGAGTTCGAGGCCAGAAGTCCAGGTAGGCTCAGAATCTACACATTCTGGATTGGATAAAAAAGTATGACTGTGCAAAGGTGCATAAAAAATGATCTTTGGGGCCGAGGCCATGGCACACTCGGGAGAGTGCAGCGCTGGGAGCGCAGCAGCGCTCCCACTGCGGGTTCGGATCCCATATAGGGATGGCCGGTCCCCGGTCCGGTACGGGGGCAACACTGGGGGTTGCAATCCGTTGCCGGACACGGAAAAAGACAAAAAGACAAAAAAAAAAAAAAAAGATCTTTGACTGCAGAAAGAGCATTTGACGGTATCAAATGCCCTTTCATGATAAAAACACTCTGTAAACTGGGAAGAGAATGGAGATTCCACAATGGGGTAGAGACCATATATAAAAGACCTGCACATGCTCGTGGGCTGAAAGCTTTTCCCTAAGATCGGGAACAAAACAGAGATGCCCACTTTCACCTTTTCTATTCAACATAGCACTGGAAGTTGAGCCAGGGTAAATAGGAAAGAAAAAGAAGTAAAAGTCATCCAAATTGGTGTTAAAAGACAGTGCTCTAGGGCCGGCCCGGTGGCGCACTGGAGAAGTGCGCCACTTGGGAGCGCGGCAGCTCTCCCACCGAGGGTTTGGATCCCATGTGGAGACTGGTTCCCGCTCGCTGGCTGAGCGCGGTGCGGGC
>NW_007729369.1:33044-34413 GCF_000696425.1 Galeopterus variegatus | reverse complement strand
CCCCCATTCTATTTTGTGTCTCTGTGGATCTGACGACTCTAGGGACCTCCTGTAAGTGGAATCACACAGTGTTTGTCCTTGTGTGACTGGCTTATTTCACTGAGCACAATGTTCTCAAGGTGCATCCACATTGCAGCATGTGTCAGAATTATGTTCCTGTTGATATAGCAGAAGAGCAACGTTTTGAGGTCAGCTATCCTGTGTTTGAACATCAACTTCAGGGCCTGTGTGCTGTGTGACTTTGGCCAAGTTACTTAACCTCTGAGAGACTCGCTTTCCTCAGCCATGAAACAGAAGTAAAAATAGTTATCTAAGCTGCCCAGTGCCTGGTACATGGAAAGCACTCAAAAACTGTGACATATCCCAGGTGGATGAAAGGAGACCAAAAAAATTGTGAAATATTATGATGATGGTTAAGGACAAAATAATCTCAGGGGCATTATGCTGAGTGGGGGAAAAAAGCCAATCTCAGACGGTCACATGCTGTTCGATCCCATTTATAGAACGTTCTGGAAATGATAGAATATAGAGCTGCAACACAGATCAGCGGTTTCCAGGGATTAGGACAGGGCCGTCAGTAGGGGAGTTGTGATAATAAAGGGGTCGCAGTGGGGAGACCCTCGAAGTGGTGAAATAGTTGTGTATCTTGATTACAGAGGTGGTTACATGAATCTACACATGCGATTAAAATGACATTGAACTACGTACACACATTGTCCCGATGTCATTTTTCTGGTTCTGACATTGTACTGTGGTTACATAAGATGAAACCATTGGGGAAAACTAGATGAAGAGCATGCAGGACCTCTCTGCTGTCTTTTTGCAACTTCTTGTGAATCTATAATTATTTCAAAATAAAAAGTGTTAAAAAAGACAAGATAGATTGTTACGCAGCATGATTCCTTTTTAGACAGTTCTAAGATCCGTGCACCTCGTATGTAAATGTCGCTGAAATGAGGATGCTCTTGACCATCAATTGCGTAATGTGGGTCCACTGGCAATATATTTTCTTTTTTACTAATACCTAAAATCATGATAATAATGTGCTTACAGTTGATGACATCTTAGACTCAATGGAATAATGATTTTTCTTGTACTTTGGTTTTTTATTTAATAATGATTTTAAGTGGGGGGGAAGAGCAACTTTCAAAGAATAATGAAATGATTGCAATTGGTCAGACACAGTGCATGTATAAAAATCCACCCACAAGTTCATAGAAATACTTGATAAAAGCAGAAAGGAAAAAAAACCCCAAAACTAAACTACTCCTGGTCAGCCTTGGAGGTAACTAGGGCACCCAATCTTACCTTTCAAAGGAAGCTTTTATTTTATTTTATTTATTTATTTATTTATTTTTTTAAAAAGATG
>NW_007729369.1:29780-32375 GCF_000696425.1 Galeopterus variegatus | reverse complement strand
AACCCGGGGCCTTGGTGTTATCAGCACGGCACTCTCCCGAGTGAGCCACGGGCCGGCCCAAAAGGAAGCTTTTAAAGGGAAAGAATTAAGCATTTGTTCAGCCTTCACCCTACAAAACAGTATTTCAGTAGAATTTAGTAACACTTCCTGACAAGGGAAAGGATTTTTTTCACAGAAGAATTCCAGCAAATAAATGCATGAATTAAAAAGCCTACATTTGGGCCAGCCCGTGGCTCACTCGGTAGAGTGCGGTGCTGATAACACCAAGGCCCCGGGTTCGGATCCCACATAGGGATGGCCGGTTCGCTCACTGGCTGAGCGTGGTGCTGACAACACCAAGTCAAGGGTTAAGATCCCCTTACTGGTCATCTTTAAAAAAAAAAAAAAAAAAAAAAGCCTACATTTGATGGCATTAGAAGGATGAAAGTAGAAATCTACCGTTTTGTAAATTCTAAAGAAGTCATTGATTCTAGCAAAGATTATCAAAGGTTGAAGCTAATGGAGGAAAGGTGGATGGGGAACTTGACCCTGGAGGGATCGGGTTGCCAAGACTTTGACATTCTGATCTATCCAGCATCACCCTCCCTGGGACACACAGCATTCTGATATTTCTCGGTGTGCTGCAGTAGGCAGCAAATAGCACCATCTAGGAAGGATTTTTACCACAAAAGTTGAACTCGAATTCAACCAAGGCTGCAGCCCTAACTTCCGTTTCATAAGGGGGTAGCCCAGGTAGCTTAAGAACACCTCAAGGAAGCACATACTCAAATCCAAGAATGTGTGCAAGGCTTTTCTGCACAACTGATCTGGTTTCTTCAATGAGGCCATGGTGTGCAAAAGAAAGGTGGGAAGAGAGGGTTGTTTAAGTGACAAGGGACTCGAGGCATAACCACTAAATGTCATGCATGGACTTTGCTGGATCCAGTTTGTTATGAGTTGAATTGTGCTCCCTTCCCCCCCGAAAAAAGATGTTGAAGTTCTAACCCCTAGCACTTGTGAATGTGACCTTATTTGGAAACCGGGTCTTTACAAATGATCTAGTTAAGATGAGACTGTTGGGATGGGCCCTAATCCAATATGACTGGTGTCCTTATGAAATGGGGAACTTTGGATACAGAAACGGACACACACACAGGAAATACAACGTGAAGACACAGGGGGAGGACAGCCATCTATAAGCGAAAAAAAAAAAAAAAGTCACTTGATGCTACCAGAAGCTAGGAGAGAGAATGGGGCAGGTTCTTCCTCACAGTACTTATAGGGAACGTCTGAAACCTTGATCTTGGACTTCTGGCGTTCAGAACTCTGAGACATATTTCAGTCGGCTGGGCCATCCAGTTTGTAATACTTTGTTATAGCAGCCCTGGGAAACTAATACACTGTTTGAAAGAAAAAGAAAAAAACAATACAAAAAGAATATCTTGAGGGCTGGCTGGTTAGCTCGGTTGGTTACAGCATGGCGTCAATAAAAGATTTTTGAGAAATTCTAGAAAATGTGAATATAGACTAGGGATTCTTTGATGGGAATCACAGCAAACATGCACAGTCTTGATCATGGTTGAATGTGGGTGATGGACATTTGAGAATTGATTATACTAGTCCCTTTAACTTTGGGATGTGTATTAGTCGGCTGATGCCACCTAACTAATTACCATATATATATATATTTTTTGTCCTTTTTGAGACCGGCCGCACCGCGCTCTGAGCGCTGTGAGCGCACCAGTGATCCCTATATAGGATCCGAACCCGTGGCGAGAGAGCTACTGCGCTCCCAGCACCGCACTCTCCCAAGTGCGCCACGGGCTCGGCCCTAATTACCATATTTTTAGTGGCTTAAAACAACATACACGTATCATCTTACAGTTCCCATGAGTCAGGAATCCAGGCACAGCTGATCTGGTTCCCCTTGTTAGGGGCTCATAAGGCTGCGAACTAGGCTGTTCCCAGCGTTGTGGTCTCACCTGAAGGAAATGTTTCTAAGCTCACTGTGGTCGGTGGCAGAATTCAGTTCCTTGTGCATGGAGGACTGAGGGTCTCTGGTTCTTGCTGGTTGTCAGCTGTAGGTCACCCCTCAGCAGCACGGCTGCTTTCTTCATGGATACCAGCAAGTGAGAGAACAGCAATTCAGATGACAGAGACTGCAATCCTATGTCATGTAATGTGGAAGTGATATGCACCGTGTTTGCTGTACAGTCGGCCATTGTACCCCTGGTTTCTGCATTCCTGCACTCAAACAATTGTGGGTGATTTAAAGTATACAGGAAGGGTTGGCTGGTTAGCACAGATGGTTAGAGCACGGTGCTGACAACACCAAGGTCAAGGGTTTGGATCCCCAAACCAGCCAGCTGCAAAAAATAAAAATTACGAAAAGGGAGGATTGTGTAGTAAATACTATACTATTTTATGTCAGAGACTTGAGCATCCCCAGACTTGGAAGGTCCTGGAATGAATTCTCAGCAGATACACAGGGATGGCTGTATTCCATGGATTGCGTAGGTTATATGTAAATAATATACTATTTTATTTTATTTTATTTTTATTTATTTATTTTTTTTAAGATGACCGGTAAGGGGATCTCAACCCTTGGCTTGGTGT
>NW_007729369.1:19174-28941 GCF_000696425.1 Galeopterus variegatus | reverse complement strand
CTAGTGAGCTAACCGACCATCCCTATATAGGATCCGAACCCGTGGCCTTGGTGTTATTAGCACCGCACTCTCCCGAGTGTGCCACGGGCTCGGCCCAATAACAAACTATTTTATATCAGAAATTTGAGCATCCCCAGAGTTTTGGGATGTCCTGGAACCAATCCTCAGTGGCTACATAGGGACAACTGTATTCCATTGGTTAGAAGTCACAGGTCTTGCCTACTCTCAAAAAGTGGAGATTACACAGGACATAAGCTTCAGGAGGCAGGAATTATAGCAGCCACCCTCAGAGTCTGTCCACCATGGTACATTTGAAAATTTTCATAATAAGGGCCGGCCCATGGCTCACTCGGGAGAGTGCGGTGCTGACAACACCAAGTCAAGGGTTAAGATCCCCTTACCGGTCATCTTTTAAAAAAAAAAAAAAAGAAAATTTTCATAATAAAACCATGTGCAGCAGTTGGCTGGCTGCCAGCTCTGTTGGTTAGAGTGCAGCCTTGTGACACCAAGGTCGCAGGCTTGGATCCCCCACCAACCAGCTGCCAAAAATTAAAACAAACAAACAAACATTTGCAGAAACTTACAAAATAGTGTATGTAATCTGATGCCAGGCATAATATTAGGAGTTTATGTTATTATTAAAAAATGAAAAGCACCATACAATTTGACCTAGCAACTTCATATTGAGGAATTTATCCTATAGAGATATAGTCTCATGTGTACCCAAGGTATGTATTGGTAAGTTTGGAAAACTGTGAGTTGCAGAGGAATTTGCATTGGGTGTCCCAAGAGGGGGCAAGCTTCACAGAGTTGCTGGCACTGTTATGGGATGGCAAAGGTGACTAATTGTCCCCCAATATCTGTTCTTTTTTTTTTTTTAAAAAAGATGACCAGTAAGGGGATCTTAACTCTTGACTTGGTGTTGTCAGCACCACACTCTCCCAAGTGTCCCCGTGAAGATAGGCTTGGGGAAGGGAATTACGGCTAACAAAACATAGGAAGGTAGGGTGGCTGGTTAGCTCAGTTGGTTAGAGCACAGCATTGTAACACTAAGGTCAGGGGTTCAGATCCCCATACCAGCCAGCTGCCAAAAATTAAAAAAAAAATTTTTCACAAGACAAAAAATACAACAAAAAAATTAAAAACAAGGGCTGGCCCATTAGCTCAGTTGGTCAGAGTATGATGTTGCAACACCAAGGTCAAGGGCTCAGATTCCTTTACCAGCCAGCCACCAAAGTATAAAAATAAGTAAATAAATTTCACTCATTAAAATTTTAAAAATATGGGCCGGCCTGTTGGTGCACTGGATAGTGCGCCGCTTGGGAAGCGCGGCGGTGCTCCCGCCCGAGGGTTCGGATCCCACATGCAGACCGGTTCCCGCTCACTGGCTGAGCGAGGCGCGGGAGCAACACCGAGGGTTGCGATCCCGTTGCCGGTCCCCGGTCCGGTACGGGGGCGACACTGAGGGTTGCGATCCGTTGCCGGACACGGAAAAAGACAAAAGACAAAAAAAAAAAAAAAAATTTAAAAATATGACTACCAGAAAAATATAAATGGCAAATGTGGCTTGCATTATATTTCTATCAGAATGCTGCTCCAGACTTCTCATTATATGGAAAAAAATAAGCCTTTATTTGAGGCGCTGTTAATTGTGTCTTGTGGCACTTGCTGCCGAATGCATGAAACACACACCAGTATTTACTACAGATTCCCATAAGGCCTTGCTTCATCAGGTCCTGCCTGCTTCTGTCATTATTGTCTATCTTTTAAAAAAAAATTCTTTGAGGGCCGGCCCGGTGGCGCACTCGGTAGAGTGCGGCGCTTGGGAGCGTGGTGGCGCTCCCGCCGAGGGTTCGGATCCCATGTAGAGACCGGTCCGCTCACCGGTTGAGCGTGGTGCGGGCGCGACACCGAGGGTTGCGATCCCATTGCTGGTCACGGTACGGGTGTGACACCGAGGGTTGCGATCCCGTTGCCGGTCACGAAAAAAGACAAAAAGGAGAGGCCGGCCCATGGCTCACTCAGGAGAGTGCGGTACCGATAACACCAAGGCCACGGGTTCGGATCCCATATAGGGATGGCCGGTTCGCTCACTGGCTGAGCGTGGTGCTGACAACACCAAGTCAAGGGTTGAGATCCCCTTACCAGTCATCTTTAAAAAAAATAAATAAATAAAAATAAAAATAAAAATAAAAATATGACTACCAGAAAAATATAAATGGCAAATGTGGCTTGCATTATATTTCTATCAGAATGCTGCTCCAGACTTCTCATTATATGGAAAAAAATAAGCCTTTATTTGAGGTGCTGTTAATTGTGTCTTGTGGCACTTGCTGCCGAATGCATGAAACACACACCAGTATTTACTACAGATTCCCATAAGGCCTTGCTTCATCAGGTCCTGCCTGCTTCTGTCATTATTGTCTATCTTTTAAAAAAAAATTCTTTGAGGGCCGGCCCGGTGGCGCACTCGGTAGAGTGCGGCGCTTGGGAGCGTGGTGGCGCTCCCGCCGAGGGTTCGGATCCCATGTAGAGACCGGTCCGCTCACCGGTTGAGCGTGGTGCGGGCGCGACACCGAGGGTTGCGATCCCATTACCGGTCACGAAAAAAGACAAAAAGGAGAGGCCGGCCCATGGCTCACTCAGGAGAGTGCGGTACCGATAACACCAAGGCCACGGGTTCGGATCCCATATAGGGATGGCCGGTTCGCTCACTGGCTGAGCGTGGTGCTGACAACACCAAGTCAAGGGTTGAGATCCCCTTACCAGTCATCTTTTAAAAAAAAAAAAAAAAAAAAGACAAAAAGGAAAAAAAAAAAATTCTTTGAGGGCTGGCCCATGGCTCACTTGGGAGAGCGTGGTGCTAATAACAACAAGGCCACGGGTTCAAATCCCTATATAGGGATGGCCGGTTTGCTCACTTGGGAGAGCGTGGTACTGACAACACCAAGTCAAGGGTTAAGATCCCGTTACTGGTCATCTTTGAAAAAAAAAAAAAATTCTCTGGCAGCTGGCTGGTATAGGGATCAAACCCTGGTCCTTGGTGTTATTAACACTGCATTCTAACCACTTAGCCAACTGACCAGCCCCTGTCCTGGCCTATCTTTAGTTTCTCCAATGAACCAAAATTCTGCTGGCCTCGGGACCTTTCCACAGGCTGTTCTCTCTGCCTTTACCCTCTTTACCCCTTGTGGCCCAGAATAAAGGCCCCCTAAAAATGTCTACATCCTGATCTCCAGAACCTGTGAATGTGTTACCTTCCAAGGCAGAAGTGGATTTGCAGATAGGATTAAGGATCTTGAGAAGGGGAGATTTAAATTTTCCTGGTGGGCCCGATGTCCTCACAAGGGTTCTTAAGAGATGGAGAGGGCTGGCCAGTTAGCTCAGTTGGTTAGAACACTGTGTTATAACACAAGAGTCAACGGTTCAGGTGCTAGTACCGGCCAGCCACCAAAAAAATAAAAGAAATTTTTGGACTGGCTGGTTAGAGCACTGCCTGATAACACCGAGGTCAAGAGTTCAGATCCCCATACCGTCCAGCCACCAAAAAAAATAAATAAATAAATAAGAAAGAGGGAGTCAGGAGAGTCAGAGAAGGACATGTGACCAGAGGTTGGGGTGATGTGGTTGCTGGAAGGGGTAGCTTGAAGCCACAGAACGCAGAGGCCTCTAGAAGCTCAGTAAGGCAGCGAAATAGATTCTTGCCTGGAGCCTTCAGAAGGGACACGACCTGCTGACACGTTGATTTTAGCCCCGTGAGACCTGCTTCAGACTTTCGACTTACAGAACTGTGAGATAATACATGGGCGTCATTTTCGGCCACCGCATTTGTGATTGTTACAGCAGCAACAGGGAATTCGCACGCCATTGAACAACTGACTTGACCTCTCTTTGTCTCAGTTTCCTCATCGGTAAAATGGGAATAATGGCTATGTCAGGGTCTGGAATTTCACTCTACTCGTAAGCTAACAAGTTAGCGTGTTACCGTTGCTTGGAGGCTGGCAGAAGACACGAGACTCCGGGATAAGAAACAAAGGACTTTTTAATGCATATCACAACAAGCAAAATGAACATCGTGTTGACATCGGCTCCCCAAGTCCCATGGGGCAATGTAAAGGGCCCAGGTTGGTGCCGCTCACACAGTGTGTTTTTATTTCCCCCAGGGAACACTGAGCTGGGGGATTTGCACTTTTTTAAGCTGGGCCCAGGCTCCTCCCCGTGCCCCCACAGTCTGTCATCCCTGAAGCAACCACCAGAGGGCACTAGTGAGCGCTCAAGTCAGGTCCCCTCCCTTCTCTGCTCATAACTCTCCATGGCTCCCACCTCCCTCAGGGGAAGAGCCCAAATACTGTCCACCAGGACATGCACGACACAGCCTGTCCCCTCCCTGCCCTCCCTTCCTCCCTCTCTTCTCTTTTCCTCACTCTGCTCCAGCCACACAGGCCTCCTTGCAGTTCCTCCAACGTGCCAGGCTTGGTCCTGCCTCAGGGCCTTTGCACGTGCTGTTCCCTTGGCCTGGAATGCTCTTCCACCAGACACCCACATGGCTCCGTCCCTCACTCCCTCAGATATCACCTCTGCTCCGATATCTCCTTATACGTGCAAAATATATACTACCCCAGACGTTCCCATCCTTTGACACCCTGACAAAGACTCTCTCCTTTGTGCAAAATTTCAGTCAGGCTCACCTGAGTCCTTTGCTTGACGAGGCCCATCCTTGGGTTTCCCTCTCTGTTCTCGCTGAATCCAGTTTGAGCAAGAATCTTGCTAAGTCAGTTTAGCTAGAAACCCCTTATCCTTGGTGTTTCCTGTTAGTAATTTTCTGTCCACTGGCCCCCTGCCCTGCTCCTCGGTTGTAATTCCCCACTTGTTCTCTTTGCAGTTGGACTTGAGCCCAATCTCTGTCCCCCGCTGCAAGACCCTCCTGCAGGAGTCCCTATACCTACCACCATGCCTCCCACTCCAAATGAAGTCTGCCTTACAGTCTTTAAAAAGTGCCATGAAAAATTTTCTCTTTAACACTCCTACTCGTATTTGACTCCTGTCTGCATCATTTCTAGGCATCTGACATGCCTTGTACTTTATACTTTATTCATTTATTTATTATCTTCCCCACCTTCCCCACTAGAATATAAGCCTCACCCAGGCTGTGTCCCCAGCCCTCAGTTAATGCCTGGCAGATAGAAGGTAATCAGTAACTACATGTCGAATGAACAAATACAATCTGCATGGCAACTCTAAAATATCTAGAGCATATAATAATTTTTTTTTTTTTTGCAGCTGGCTGGTGCAGGGATCTGAACCCTTGACCTTGGTGTTACAACACCACACTCTAGCCAATTGAGCTAACTGACCAGCTTTAGAGCATATTATAATTTTAAGTATAAGTTCAGGGTTTCTCAACTTCAGTGCTATTGACAACTGAGCTGGATCCTTCTCTGTGGTGGGGCCGTCCTGGGCACTGCAGGTGCTGAGCAGCGTCCCTGGCCTCCACCCACTCCACACCAGGAGCACCCCCTTCCCCACTTGTGACAACCACAAATGTACCCAGACATTGCCAGGTGTCCCCTGAGGGGGCAGGATTACCCCTGGCTTATGGGATTCCACTGACCCCCAAGAGACTCTGCGTCCTATAATCACCTTCCCTACTGAGGTCCTGGAAGGCTGCACACATTTAAATCCACACACTGCTGGGGAGAGAGAGAGGAGGTGAGTCCCAGAAGCTGGGGTCACCCTGGTTTGTACCATCTGCCCCCCATCAGGAGTTTATTCTGGTGTCCAGTGTGAGCAGGGATCAGACTCAACGTTTTTCCCAAATGATTGATGCGGGGTTTGTCAGCTTCAACATTATTGACATTTGGGGCTGGATTGTTCTCTGTGGTGGGGCATCCTGAGCACCTCAGGGTGCTGAGTAGAGTCCCTGAGCTCCAGCCACGCCATGCCAGGAACACCCCCTAGTTGTAACAAACTTAAATGTTTCCAGACTTTGCCCCATGTCTCCAGGGTGAGATTCACTGATATGGATAGAGATGGAGTGTTCTACTTTATAATTGAGGTGATGTGTCAGGGGTTACTGGGGTCTCCACTTATGTGCTTCCCTATACATGGGGGACCAAACATCTCAGGCCAATCGTTCTGGTTTGCGCATTGGTAAAGGGATGTACCTACCCCGTGTGGATCAGCAACTTCACTTCTAGGTCCGTACCCAACAGAAATGCTGTCAGGACAACGTGCTAGAATGTTCCCTAGCAGCTATCGTCATAACAGCCCCAAATTGGAAACAACCCAAATGCCCAGCAACAGTAAAATGGATAAATAAATGGTGTGGCAGTGTCCCAAATGGAGAGCGCCACAGTGAAATGAACAAAATCCAGCCCCCACAAAGTGGACAAATCCTTCTAGGTAATGCTGAGTGCAAGAAACCAGATGCGAAAGAGGCCACACTGCGTAATTCAATGTGTGAGAAGCTCAAAATAGGCCAAAAGGAAAAAATCTATGTTAGAAGACACGATAGTGGTTATCCTTGGGAGTGGGGGATGGTCAGCTGCTGCCACAAGGAGAGGGGGGCGTGTCTGGGGTCTGGTTATGTTCTCTTTTTTTGGTATTGGTTCTGGTTACTGGGATGTTTTCAGTTTGAGAAAATCATCAGGCTTCATAACTTTGATTTATACTCTTTCTATGTATAGGTTACACTGTAATCGCAACGTTGCAAAAACTGCTCCTATTTGGTTGGTTAGAGCTCAGCTTTATAACCCCAAGGTCACGGGTTCAGATCCCCGTCCTGGCCAGCTGCCAGTGGGGGTTGGGCCATAGCCATCACACTGCCTGTTTTTGTTTGACCTGTGAGCTAAGAATGTTTATTTGGTTGTTGTTGGTGGTGGCTGGCTGGCACGGGGAACCGAACCCTTGACCTTGGTGTGACAAGACTGTGCGCTAACAAACTGAGCTAACCAGCCAGCTGAGAATGATTTTCACATTTTCACATGGCTGGAAAAAAATCAGAAGAATAGATCATGTTCTGTGAAAATGGTATGAAATTCACATTGTAGTGCCCATAAATGAAATTTGACTGGAACAGAACCACGTCCATTTGTTTGTGTTACCTGTAGCTGCTTTTGTGCTACCACAGCAGAGCTGAGAATTTGTGAATGGAACTGTGTGGCCCAAGATGCCGAAAAATTTTCTTTTTTTTTTTTTCAAAAGATGACTGGTAAGGGGATCTCAACCCTTGGCTTGGTGTTGTCAGCACCATGCTCAGCCAGTGAGCAAACCGGCCATCCCTATATGGGATCCGAACCCGCGGCCTTGGTGTTATCAGCACCGCACTCTACCGAGTGAGCCACGGGCCGGCCCCCGAAAAATTTTCTACCTGGCCCTTTAGGAAAAAATTTGCCTCATTATTTTAGAATCCCTGTAAAGCAGCCCCCTACTCTCTGCCTGCTCTCACTCCCTGTGTTACCAGTGTGGGGGGCCTCACTGGCATTCCTTCAACTTCTTCACCCTGTCTCCCACCCCAGGGCCTTTGCACTTGCTGTTCCCTCTCCCTGGATTGCCCTCCCTCTTTTGCTCAATTACTGTAATTCTTTCTCGTAATACCTTAAGTCACCTCCTTGGGGCTGACTAGTTAGCTCAGTTGGTCAGAGCGTGGTGTTACAATACCAAGGTCAAGGGTTTAGATGGATTCCCAAACTGACCAGCCATCAAAAAAAAGAAAAAAAAAAAAAGAATAAATGATTTCTATTTTTTTTTTCCTTTTTGTCCTTTTCTTCGTGACCGGCAACGGGATCGCAACCCTCGGTGTTGCGCCCGCACCTCGCTCAGCCAGTGAGCGGCCGGTCTGTATGTGGGATCCGAACCCTCGGAGGGAGCGCCGCCGTGCTCCATATATTAAAATAATATTATTATGGTGACTGAGTGTTTGGGCATTCCCTTAAATTTTGTACCCAGGCAAGTCCCAGCCCTGGCCAGCATGCAGTAGGCGCTAATTAATGCTTATAGAAGGAATGATTGTGATATGTAAAACCTAGTATTTCTATCACATGGTAGGAGCTGTATTAGTTTGTTAGGGTTGCCATAACAAAGTACCACAGATTGGGTAGTTTATTTATTTTTTAAAAGATGACTGGTAAAGGGATCTTAACCCTTGACTTGGTGTTGTCAGCACCACACTCACCCAGTGAGCCAACCGGCCATCCCTATATAGGGATCCGTACCCGGGGCATTGGTGTTATCAGCACCGCACTCTCCCGAGTGAGCCATGGGCCGGCCCCAGATTGGGTAGTTTAAACAACAAACTTATTTTCTCACAGTTCTGGGAGACTGGAAGTCCAAGATCAAGGTATTGACACGATTAGTTTCTTCTTAGCATATTGGATTAGGGCCCACCCTGATGACCTCATTTTAATTCAATTACCTCTTTAAAAACCTTATCTGCAAATACAGTCACATTCTGAGGTACTGGGGGTGAGGATTTTGATATATGAATTTTGGGGGGACATGATTCAGTCCATAACAGGAGCAAACTCCTAAGACTGATTACTGTATATATTATGTGCTACATTTATATTAATTTCTTTAGGTCTCACAACTGGTTCGGTTATTTATATTAATTTCTTTAGGTCTCATAACTGGTTCGGTTATTATTCCATGTTTTTACATGTGGCATGTGAGACTCAGAGAGGTTAAGTCACTCGCCCAAGGTCACACAGCCAGTGAAGGCAGAACAAGAATTGAAACCCAGGATGTCTGTCATTTAACCAAATGTCTTTGGTTAACCAAATCTGAAATACAGCTAGCAAACAGCAGTGGGGCAGGGTAGCTTCCTGATTAAATCATGCCTTTTTGAGTCAAATTTGGCTCCTCCCCTACCAGACATGTGACCTTGGGCAAATGAGTTAACTTCTCTGAGCCTTATATTCCTCAGGCGTAAAGAAGCCCACCCAAAGCCCAGGGTGTGGGGAGGATTAAGTGATTAATTGATTTAAAGGGCGTGTGGTCAGCCCCTAGAAAGTCAGTGCTCAGTAAGCACCAAAACGCGGAGCCGGGCGGCGTGCAGTGGCGACCCCCGGTCAGCAGGGGCTGCTGTGGTCGCTGCACCCCACGGGCGCCGCAGCGGGCGCATGCGCAGCGGAGCCTCCCTGCAGGGCTGATTTTTTCCTCCCCCCCTTGCTCCACACCCTTTACCCTAAGCCTGTATTTATTAGTGCAGACCCTGTACGTGGTTGTGGCTCCTTTTGCTCCAGGCTTCTGTCCAGTCATGGGTCTGGGGATGATGGTGGGGAGAGGTCCCTTCCTGCTAACATCTGGCCCCGTCCCTGCAGCTGTGACAGTGGAGGGAAGGGCTTAAATTTTCCCTATGCCCCTTAAATTCTTCCCCCGATTCTTTTACTTATATTAGAATTTCTCAACAAGCAAACCATTCCCTTAAGAGCAAACAACCCCCTCTTTGAATGAAAACCTTGGCATTACATTTCTGAAATGTTCCTGCCTCGCAAGAAAGAAACAGCTGCCAAGTGCCTCATACGGAAGCCAACACACAGTAGGTGCTCAGTGCATTTTAAAGATTTTTAAAAACTATTGAGACTGTGAAACCGGAGACCCATCCGCTGAAAACGCTTTCCCCAAATGGGGCATGCGCTTGCCTTACAAATTAACATAAAGCGTGTCAGGAACACAGGTGTGGGCGTTTACAGACCCCCCCCCCCCCCCCCCCCCCCCCCCCCCCCCCCCCCCCCCCCCCCCCCCCCCCCCCCCCCCCCCCCCCACAC
>NW_007729369.1:6309-18664 GCF_000696425.1 Galeopterus variegatus | reverse complement strand
CCCCCCCCCCCCCCCCCCGCCGTGCCGACCTCTGCAGCCTACCACGGCCTCTGCCGCTCGGAGCCTCCAATAATAGATTTTCATTGAACATCTACCTGCCTCAGTTTCCCCCTGGGTTAAATGATGATAGAAGTAACAGTGGTTGATTAAATGAAAGCAGGGTTATGACAGCAGTTTATAAAGCAAAGAGCTCACGGCATCTGCGGGGGGGCCGGGTGCACAGGTTTATTTTAGAATCCAGACTCGAATTTGCATTGCTTTTTGCAGACACACACCTCCTCCTCTCCCAGCCCAGAAAAGGCACTGCAGTCCCTGTCCTTTCTAGGGAAAGATTGATCGAAGAAGGTTCGTTTGCACTACTGAGAACAGCATTCGTTATACAAGAAATACATACTGAGCGCCTACTATGTGCCAAGCATGGAGATGGGCTCTCTATAAAGAATAAAGACATTCAATGTGGATGCCAGTTCATTCCCTCCAGCCAAAGATCTGAAATACAACTGCTTCTTGGGGTCAGATTAGGACACAAAAGCTAAACTGTCTTCCTGCGCCTCCCCCTGGAGAGAAAATGAAATAGAAAATGAGACTGCTTAAGTAAAACGCTTAGCCCGGTGCCTGACACCGCAAACCAGTCGCTGAAATAAATCAACGTTTTATTAATAGCGATGACAACTGATGAAAATACCTAACGTGTATTGAGCACTAGGTTTCAGGCCCGGTGCTAATCCCTTTATGTGGATTTAGTTCATTTTTCTCTTCCAAAAAGAGTGAGATAGTACTGATTACCAATACAAAGAGGAGGAAACTGAGGCACAGAGAAATCCAAGTAGCTAGTGAAGCTAGTAAGGTGTTTTGTAGATTGCTATACACATAACACGTGTAACCGTGCACAGTCCATAGTAAACGCTCAACATGTATTTGCAGGACAAACGAGTTATTATTATCTGCTTTTAAAAAGCTTTTTATTTTGGAATAATTACAGACAAGGGGTTGCAAAAACAGTACGGGGAGAGGTCCCAAGTATCCTTGCCCTCAGCTTCCCCCAGTGGTGTCATCTCACATAACAATAGCAAAATGAGAAAACTGATATTGGTATAAGCCACAGACCCTATCCACCTTGGAATGTGTTTTTAATACAATTGCTTGCCATTTTGCAAGGTAATATGGTGTTATGATGATTATTCTCAGCTAAAACGGCGCTCTTCGCTTGGTGCCCCCGAACAAATTGGGATCGGCTTGGAGCAGACCGCCGCCCCGGGAAAGCTGACTATGTCCCTCAAGCGGCCGCGCCGGCGCCTAATGGGTTAACACGAGAAGCGCGTCCGTGCGCCTGCGCGCAGCGTCTCTTCGCCACGCCCCCGCAGCGCGGTCATATGACCCGCCCAACCGGCGTCGGCCTATAAAAGGCCAGGTATTGACGTCAGCGTTCTCTTCCGCCGTCGTCGCCGCCATTGTTGCTGCGACTAGTCTTTCTCGGATCTGTATAGGAGAATCCACCGCCATCCGCCACCATGGTGAGCAGCTCTGTCCGTCTGGAGCCCCGGGACTGCGACGGGGCCTCCGCGGGGCCGGTACTGCCGAGCCTGGGGCGCCGGGAGCCGCCTGGACGGGGAGAAGACATGGCGGGGCCGGTGGCCCCGGGGTCTGGGGAAGCGGCCGCCGCCATGTCTGCGCGCCGCGCTGTTCGCCGAGGCGCTTCTCCGCTTCCGGGGGTCGCCGCCGCCTCGCGGGAGCCCGGGCCCGGCGGGAGCTCGGGCGGTGGCGGGGATGGGGGTTGGGTATGATGATGTGGCAGGCGCCGTGATGGCGGGCACCGCGGTGGCAGCGGGGAGACGTCGCGGCGCCTTATGTAACCCGCGGGCCGTGAGTTTGAACTCCATTTTTTTACCGGGGCCGGGGGTGTGTGGGAAGTGGGAAAAGAAGGACCTCCAAAGCTCTTTTCGAAACGTCTCCTGGTGCTGTGCAATCTTGGCTTAGGTTCTTGCCCTCTCTGTGCCTCCTAGCTACGGGAAGCTGCTTTCTGAGCTACGAGGGTGTAGGCTGGTGCCTGTTAGGGCTGCCCGAGGTTCCCCCTTAGTGGCACGTTTAGGAATTTAATGGGATGGGTGGCTGAGGGGTGACCTTGGGTTTTAAAGGTTAGGGGAAGCCAGGGTGGCCCAGTGGCAACACAAAGGGTTTCTCAGTTCTCGCTTATTGGATCCCTGCTGTCCCTTAGCATTGTATGTGGTTTCAAGGAAATCTGTTGTCATTCTTGGAGTCTTACTCTCCAGCCCTCTTACTGGGTCGTCAAGTCTGAATGACAGCTGGAATCAGCGGTTCTATGGAGATTTGAGGAGACTAGTGAGAGGAGGTGGTCGTTGGGGGACACATCAGGACCAGCCCCCTCCCACTCATGCGCCTGAGTTCTGATCGACCGACTGTGCCAAGCCGGGTTCCAGGAATGCCCAGCCCCCCCCTGAGCCTCACCTTCTCGCCCAGGTGAACTTCACCGTAGACCAGATCCGGGCCATCATGGACAAGAAGGCCAACATCCGCAACATGTCTGTCATCGCCCACGTGGACCACGGCAAGTCCACGCTGACAGACTCCCTGGTGTGCAAGGCTGGCATCATCGCCTCCGCCCGGGCCGGGGAGACCCGCTTCACTGACACCCGGAAAGACGAACAGGAGCGCTGCATCACCATCAAGTCAACGTGAGCGTCCTGCCCCACCCTCTGCTCTGGGCAGGAGGTGCTGGCCTGGCGGCGGAAGTCCTTAGGTCCAGGGGGTGGGGGACGACAGACTGCAGGAGCCATCACTGTCCCCCTGAAACCTTCCAGTGAATTCTGGGGCTTTTTTTGTGTGAATCTGGAGACTTTTCTGTGAATCATGGGGCTGGTTTCTTGAACTGTGAGGGAAAATGAAGTGTGTCTAGTGAGACATTAGGAGAAGCACAGGAGTGGGTGGGTATTGGAAGCTGATGGAGTCTCGAGAAAGGGGGCTTAACTCAGGGGACTGTCCCCCCACCCTTGGCAATGCCTGGAGACATTTTGATTGTCACCAGGGAGGAGTTGTTGCTGAAATCTAGGGATGCTACTAAACGTCCTGCATCACACAGGGTGATCCCCCATGATGATTTCCTGGCCCCAAATGCCATTGGGATGAGGCTCTAAAGGTGGACATTAAAGCGGAGTGCCATTAGGTGTTCATTGGTAGCTCAGGATGTTCTCCTGGGTTCATTTCTACTGGCGCTGGGGGCGGAGGGAGGTGAAGGGGGGTGGGGAGGGGAGTCTTGTGATTTTGCAGTCTTATGTTGCTACTGTGAGTTAGGTATGATGACGCTTTGAGGGGCCAGGGAGGGGTCTGGTTAGGAGGGCTCTGGGGAGCTGAATGTGGGGTTGGTGGCAGGAGATCTGTTCCTGGGGACGCTCAGCCCTGGCAGAGGCAAGGGCAAGGGTGGCTCTCGAGTGGGGAGGGGAGAGGCGGGGACAGGGTGGGGTGAACTCCAGGCGTTACCCTGGCTTTCTGCTGCATCACAGCCTTGCTGCCTCAGGCATGCACCTGTGCTGTGAGGCCAGTGGTCTCATGTCAGCAGAGCCAGGTGGGTCACCTGACCTGCCCGTCTCTCCTCAGCGCCATCTCCCTGTTCTACGAACTCTCGGAGAACGACTTGAACTTCATCAAGCAGAGCAAGGACGGTTCCGGCTTCCTCATCAACCTCATCGACTCCCCGGGGCACGTGGACTTCTCCTCAGAGGTGACGGCTGCCCTCCGCGTCACTGATGGCGCCTTGGTGGTGGTGGACTGCGTGTCAGGTAAGTAGCAGGCCCCCCGTGGCAGTCCCTAAAGCTGGGGCCATCCTGTTTCCAAGTGATGTGACACCCTGTGCCCCGCCACCCCCAGGCGTGTGTGTGCAGACGGAGACGGTGCTGCGGCAGGCCATCGCCGAGCGCATCAAGCCTGTGCTGATGATGAACAAGATGGACCGCGCCCTGCTCGAGCTGCAGTTGGACCCCGAGGAGCTGTACCAGACCTTCCAGCGCATCGTGGAGAACGTCAACGTCATCATCTCCACCTACGGCGAGGGCGAGAGCGGCCCCATGGGCAACATCATGGTATGCCCTGCTGCCCTCTGTGGGGCCATCCTCGGGGAATGTGGCTTTAGCTTACAGGACTGAGGGGGCTCATGAGGGATTTGAAAGTATGTTTTTGCCAGAAATGTTATGGTGGGTTGGAATGTTTCCAAAACTGACTTGACCTAGCCCATGACCTATGGGTAGTCTGTCTGCTGACCACAGGTTCAGGGCCCAGTGTCCTCTGCCCTAATGGTGGAGGGGTAGCAGACAGGGTTGGACTCTGGGCACATGATGACTAAAATTTCTTCACTTTGACCTGATGTCTGTTGAAGAAATCCAGCGTCTGAGGCCTGTGACGCCCAGGGACTCAGGACAGGCAGATGCTGCCTGCAGGCCCCTCCCCCTCACAGCTGCTCACATGCACGCACTCTCTCCCAGATTGACCCCGTCTTGGGCACTGTCGGCTTCGGGTCCGGTCTCCACGGGTGGGCCTTCACTCTGAAGCAGTTTGCAGAGATGTATGTGGCCAAGTTTGCCGCCAAGGGTGAGGGCCAGCTGGGGCCTGCTGAGCGGGCCAAGAAAGTGGAGGACATGATGAAGAAGCTGTGGGGTGACAGGTGAGTCCTGTGACACACCAGCTGCGGGTGGGAGGAGCAGGGGGGTCGCAGCACCAGCTGCAGGCCCACTCAATGCCTTATGGGGTCCCCGTGCCCAAGCGTGGTTCCACAGGGTCCCCTTAACCTGGTTGGGCCTGGCCTTTTCCCTCCGCCAGGTACTTTGATCCAGCCAATGGCAAATTCACCAAGTCGGCCACCAGCCCTGATGGGAAGAAGCTGCCCCGGACTTTCTGCCAGCTCATTCTGGACCCCATCTTCAAGGTGAGAAGTGGGAAGCGGGGTGAGCAGATGCAGGTGTGCATCCCCTGGGCTGTGCTAGTGAGGATGGGAGCGTCATCCCTTGGGCCTTGGTGGCTCCTGCAGGGCCAGTACCTGCCCAGCTGCTGTCAGCTCCCTGCGGCCCGTCTCCCTGGGTGTCAGGGCAGGAGATTGAGAGGAGGCACCGTTGCCAACTCAGGCTCAAGCTCCACCCTGTCAAGCAAATCTGTAGCACTCCTGGACTGCAAAGTGGGATAGAGGGAGACTGCCCTTTGTGGAGATGGTTGGATGATAGGGGGAGTGGAGGTCAGGGCTTTGGTGACAGGTGGGTATCAAGAGCTTGTTAGTGAAAACTTGCTCACTTGTCTGTAAGTCACGATGGGTTTGGTTTTGTTCTTCGAATAACCTACCACAAGGTTCTTCTTGCAATCGCTCAGTTGGGTCAGCCCCTTCGTTCTGTGTCTGTCTCTGTCCTGTGTCCGCCTCTATCCTGTGCCTGTCCTTGGTCTCCAGCAGAAAGCAGCTGCGGGCTTTCTCATGCTGCGCCCAAATGTGCATTCTTGTTTCCCGTGAACTTAGGTGTTTGATGCAATCATGAATTTCAAGAAGGAGGAAACGGCAAAACTGATTGAAAAACTGGAAATCAAGTTGGATAGTGAAGACAAGGATAAAGAAGGCAAGCCGCTTCTGAAGGTGAGTGACGGCCCTGGTCCCTGGGGGCTGGGGTTCCCAAGTGGAGGGACAGCTGTTGGTCCTTCTCTCTGCTGTGAAGCATCACTGGCAGCCAACCTATCTCAGACACATGGGCAAGTGGGTGTTTGTGCTGCTCTGATGCGCTGCTGCTGCCGCCTCCTGGAAGACTCCTAACTGTATGGGCTTCCTTGAATTCCCAAGAAAAGAAAGATGAGTGGTTGACTTACACTTCGGGTCCCACAGATTTCTCTTACGTGAGTGTCCCCCTGCCCCCATCGCATAGGCTGTGATGCGCCGCTGGCTGCCGGCTGGAGACGCGCTGCTGCAGATGATCACTATTCACCTGCCCTCGCCTGTGACGGCCCAGAAGTACCGCTGTGAGCTCCTGTACGAGGGGCCCCCAGACGACGAGGCTGCCATGGGTACGTGTCACTGGTGGGCGGGCCTTGAGAGCTACCCTGTGGCTCTGTGGTTGGGAAATGTCTCCTTGCCAGGTCTCAGGTTGCAGGACTTTGGAAGGCCCAGCTGCAAGGTAATAACACTTCTGCATTTGGGGGGGTTCTCTCTCTCCTCAGGCATTAAAAGCTGTGACCCCAAAGGCCCCCTTATGATGTACATTTCCAAAATGGTGCCAACTTCCGACAAAGGTCGGTTCTACGCTTTCGGACGCGTCTTTTCAGGGCTGGTGTCCACCGGCCTAAAGGTCAGGATCATGGGGCCCAACTACACTCCCGGGAAGAAGGAGGATCTCTACCTGAAGCCAATCCAGAGGTGAGCAGCCTGGCTCCCCCACCCAGCAGTGGCTGGCCCTGCTCTGGCTGGGGTCTCAGGCTCCTTGCTTAGGAGTTTACTTTAAGCATTAGAGTATGTTGAGCTCTTCCTTGGTTTGATTTTGCCATCACAACCAAGGGAAAATGAGTAAGTTCTCTGAAGAGGCTGAGACCCCAGCTTAGAGGTGAATGCAGATATTCCCGAGCTCCAGGTAGCAGTTTTGTCCCATACCCAGAGAGCAGGCAGTGGCTCCAAAGGTGACATGTCATGGCAGTCCCTGGCGGTCACAGGCTAATGGAGACGTAGAACTTAGAGGACTGGCCTCCTGACACCTTTTGCTTTTCTCCCTAGAACAATCCTGATGATGGGCCGCTACGTGGAGCCCATCGAGGACGTGCCTTGTGGGAACATCGTGGGCCTGGTGGGTGTGGACCAGTTCCTGGTGAAGACTGGCACCATCACCACCTTCGAGCACGCCCACAACATGAGGGTGATGAAGTTCAGCGTCAGCCCCGTCGTCAGGGTTGCTGTTGAGGCCAAGAACCCGGCCGACCTCCCCAAGCTGGTGGAGGGGCTGAAGCGGCTGGCCAAATCGGACCCCATGGTGCAGGTGGGCACAGGGTGCATGGGGAACCCCTGGGTGCACACACCACCTGCAGGGGGAGGATTTGCCTGTGGTTGAATTGGTTGCTACAGCTTAAAGATTCTAGGTGACATCTCACAAAAGTAGGGATTTCCAGCTGTTTGGAAAATCATCTGTTTGTGTTGGGTCCACACACTTCCCCAGGTGGAGCTGCTGCCCCTCTAAATGGTATTTCCTGCCCCCTTTCATAGGGGACTTGGAAACTTTTAGGTCATTGCTGCCAGTAACCAGCAAAAAGGCTTACTGGGCCTTTTGCAGTCCCCAGTCCCCAGCATCTTCCCCTAGAGCCTTGCTTTGAGGGAGTCCAGCTCCTCCCGCCAGCTGGAGCCTGCTTTGCTTGAACCCCGGGGCCCATGTGTAGTTCCTGCGTAGTTCCAGGGTGAGCACCTGGGGCTGACACTGGGACCTTTCAGTGCATCATTGAGGAGTCAGGAGAGCACATCATCGCGGGCGCCGGCGAGCTGCACCTGGAGATCTGCCTCAAGGATTTGGAGGAGGACCACGCCTGCATCCCCATCAAGGTGAGCAGTGGCCCAGGCGGGCACCAGCATCCCCTCAGAGGCAAAGGGCGCAAATGTGCTGAGGAGCACACACAGCGACACTGCTGCGTGTGGGGGAGGGGGCTGGCTCAGGACTCGGTCTTACACCTGATCTTTGGCTTCATCACACGCTCTGTTCCTGGTCAAGCCTCATAATTCTTGTCAGTTGTCTGTCTCATAGAAATTCTGTCCTTTACGTTTTAGCTGCCCATTTAATGGCGTTTTTCTCATAATCTTTTGTGAAACAAGACAGCGACACTGCTGCGTGTGGGGGAGGGGGCTGGCTCAGGACTCGTCTTACACCTGATCTTTGGCTTCATCACACGCTCTGTTCCTGGTCAAGCCTCATAATTCTTGTCAGTTGTCTGTCTCATAGAAATACTGTCCTTTACGTTTTAGCTGCCCATTTAATGGCGTTTTTCTCATAATCTTTTGTGAAACAAACCCTGAGTGTGTTTAGGCTCAAATGGGGCCAGGCCAGATTTGCTTTCTGTACTGTTTTTTTTTAAACTAACGCACCTTAGAATTTCATGAGCTGATGTCTTTCTCGGTACTGTTGGCAGCATGGGGCATGCTGCAGGGAGTAGCCCAGTGTAGCCTGCTCATCTTGAACTTGAGCAAGAGCACAATGTGTATAGCTATACACCGCCAGGTGGAATTTGTTATTCTGAATTTCATGTGCACTGCCAGACTGTTATCTCAGTTTCCTTGGGGGAAACTTTTAGAATGAATGCCTCTCCCTGGAAGGTCATCTCTTCCCTCCAGGCAGGCATGTGACCTTTGGGCTCTTCTTTCTGCAGAAATCTGACCCGGTGGTCTCATACCGTGAGACAGTCAGTAAGGAGTCCAGTGTGCTCTGCCTGTCCAAGTCCCCCAACAGGCACAACCGGCTGTACATGAAGGCACGGCCCTTCCCTGATGGCCTGGCCGAGGACATCGACAAGGGTGAGGTGTCCGCCCGCCAGGAGCTCAAGCAGCGGGCCCGCTACCTGGCCGAGAAGTACGAGTGGGACGTGGCTGAGGCCCGCAAGATCTGGTGCTTTGGGCCTGACGGCACCGGCCCGAACATCCTAACTGACATCACCAAAGGCGTGCAGTACCTCAATGAGATCAAGGACAGTGTGGTGGCTGGCTTCCAGTGGGCCACCAAGGAGGTGAGCGGGAGGCAGATGCCTGTGGGGATGCCACCCACGTTTGCTGGCTCTGAGGTGGGGCTCATGGTCTGGCCTCATCAGGTCCCGGTGGGAGGAAGGGGTGGAGTGGGGGACACATGCAGAGTGGGGTGAGCAGCTGTGTGACCCCAGGGAGGCCTTGGGGGTTGCTGGGCTGAGGCTGGTGTGCCTGTGGCCCTGATGGAGTCTTTGTCCGTCATCCACAGGGCGCTTTATGTGAGGAGAACATGCGGGCTGTGCGTTTTGACGTGCACGACGTGACGCTGCATGCAGACGCCATCCACCGTGGAGGCAGCCAGGTCATCCCCACGGCCCGGCGCTGCCTCTACGCCAGCATGCTGACCGCCCAGCCCCGCCTCATGGAGCCCATCTACCTTGTGGAGATTCAGGTGAGGGCCCACCCACCTGCTTCTGGCCCTGCTGCTGTCCTGCCCTGCAGCGTTCTCAGCTTTCTTTGTTCCCTCTCCCCAGTGTCCAGAGCAGGTGGTTGGTGGCATCTATGGTGTCCTGAACAAGAAGCGGGGACATGTCTTTGAGGAGTCGCAGGTGGCTGGCACTCCCATGTTTGTCGTGAAGGCCTATCTGCCTGTCAATGAATCCTTTGGTGAGTGCTGGCCTGACGTGGCTTCTGAATCCCACTGCAGAGCCTGGCGGGCCTATAGTCAGGGCGGCCTGAGGGACAAGAATGTGGCTTCTGGCTCCAGCAAGGCGTGTTGAGGGCAGTGGGCCTAGTGGGGGTGGGGAGGTTAGCTGCTGCCTCTTCCACTGGGAAGGTGGCCCAGTGTGGACCCCCAGTAGGTTTGCACGGGTGTTGGGAAGGACGAGGGGAAGGCTCTTGTGGCAAAGGCAAGAAGGCTTTTGGGCATGTAATGCATTGAAATCTCAGGAGCAAGGCCAGCAGGGCCACTGAGCTGTATGTAGCTCAGGCTTCTGTTGAGAAGGAGCCCAGGAGGGGCTGTCACTCCTCCTGTCTGCGGCTTTGGAATAAGCCTTCAGTGAGGTGCAGGGCACCCGGTTGAATGACCCAACCAGGGTGGACTCAAGACATCCTCTTAGGCACACACATACCTGCGTGGCAGGGTGGGGTGGGGAATGGGTGACATTTACTCAGCCAGGAGCTAGCCCGGGGCTCCAGCAGGCCCCACCCACAGGGCTAGTCTCCTGGGCTGCCCAGTGAGCTCTCTCCCTGCACCCGTCCCCACAGGTTTCACCGCTGACTTGCGGTCCAACACAGGTGGCCAGGCTTTCCCCCAGTGCGTGTTCAGCCACTGGCAGATCCTGTCTGGAGACCCCTTCGACAGCAGCACCTTTCCCAGCCAGTTGGTGGCCCAGACTCGCAAGCGCAAGGGCCTGAAGGAGGGCATCCCAGCCCTGGACAACTTCCTGGACAAATTATAGGTGGCCCCTCTTGGCAGCAGCCCACCACCCCACATGGGACTCAGCACAGCCCCCATACCCTTTTCGACCACAACAACACCTCCTCACATTCTCAAACGACACCTCAAGACTGTCCCCACAGTGCACTCCGCCTGAGAGGTTTCTGGGGCCCACTTCGTGCCATCGCTCAATGTTAACACTTGATGCTGTTTCTATTTCCAGATTCCAGATGCAGCAGAAATGCCGTTTTTGCAGGGATTTATTTGGCTGGTGGGGGAGGCCGGATGGGACACCGAAAACTTTTTTTCCCGTTTCTTCAGAGGGAAACTCAAATGTCCAAAAAGATTTAACCTAAGCGCATTAAGAGGTTTATTTGGGCAAATGGCCCATAGTGGCTTCTCCCCCAGAGGGGGAAGGAACAAGTGGGTAGACCACTTCTAGAAGGCAGGAAGTCCTTTGCGGTGTCACCATGAGCACCTCCAGCTATTCTAGTGCCATTGGAATAATAAATTTGGTATGGTGGTGACTGACTTCTGCGTCATTCACGCGACGTTTTTGCAGATTCCTTGCTGGGCAGTAGGTGCTGTTCTAGAATAAGTTCAGTGTAGCCTTGAAGTTCCAGTAGCAGGACCTGGGCCCTAGTTACGAGATGAAGAGACTCCTTCCAGGCCTGCTGTCTGCTTCCCTGCCATCACCCAATGGAACTCTTCGGGAATAGTAGGAATGCCCTACATCTGTGCTGTCCAGAGTGACAGCTGCTGGCTCCATGTGTAGCTACTTTCTGAGTCTGAAATAGGACCAGTGCAGCAGGGAACTGAGTTTTAAAACTTTCTGTTTGGAACACATTCTGATGGTGCCATGAAGTCTAGGGGTTGCCATGTGGGACAGCGCAAGCAGACACAATTCTCAATTGCAGACTACTGGCAAATTCTGTCCTGTGGGGAGATTGCTATCACCCCACTCCTGACGAATGCTAGTGAGAGCCCACTTGTGAAAACGGCACCTTGGGCCTGCTAGGATCCCTAATCTCGTTCCATGTTGGTAACTGGTCTTCACAGCTACAGATGGCTTTGAAGAATTCTCTGGATTTATACGTTCAAACCATATATGAGGTTCAAGTCATATATGGGTTACCAGTGTCTATATTTGCTCATTTTTGTCCTCAGGAAGGCAGGCAAGGACAATGAGGTACTGGTTGAGAGTTCTGGTGGAGGGTGAGGGTGGCCATCTTGGCTGCTGACAGCCCGGAGCCACAACTTGACCAACGCTCTACTCACATCTTCCCTAGTGCGGCACACCTGACCAACGCCCTACTCACATCTTCCCTAGTGCAGCATGCAGTTTGCTTTCAGTGTTTGCATTGGGGTTGTGAGGCCCTGTGTTTCCTAGCAGCCAAAGCACAGACAGCAACTTTGGTCGGTTAACTTGACCAACGCTCTACTCACATCTTCCCTAGTGCGGCATGCAGTTTGCTTTCAGTGTTTGCGTTGGGGTTGTGAGGCCCTGTGTTTCCTAGCAGCCAAAGCACAGACAGCAACTTTGGTCGGTTCCGTTTTTTTAAAGTTTGAATTATGTGGAAGTTGATCTTAATACGTTTTTAGTGGCAAACAAGTACTTTCAGAAGAAATCTCTTTGGGGCAGAGCCCGTGGCGTACTCGGGAGAGTGCGGTGCTGGGAGTGCAGCAGCGCTCCCGCCGCAGGATCGGATCCTATATAGGGATGACCGGTGCGCTCACAGCGCTCGCTGGCTGAGCACAGTGCGGCTGGTCTCAAAAAGGACAAAAAAAAAATATCTGGAAAAATAAGCAGTTTAAAATGCCATGAGCTGGCTGGTTAGCTCGGTTGGAGCACGGTGCTGATAACGCTAAGATCCAGAGTTCCATCCCTGTACCAGCCAACTGCCAAAAAATAAATGCTGTGAGACACTAAATACCTTGGCGTCTCGGATGTATTTCTAAGGTTGACCCAGATGCAGTTGATGGTTTGCCGCCCTTGAATCCCTGACTTTTGTCCTCAGAAAACTGAGACGAAGAGCAGACCTTTGTGAGTTTGGGGGCAACCAGTCCTCTAGCAGAGGGACAGCGCTGTGACTGCTGAGTGCTCACCTGGTCCTGGCCGTGTTAGGCATGGCATGGGTACTGTCTACTTGCATTGTCCCACGACCCCATGGGTAGCCCCGAGCCCATCTGACAGGCTTTTTTTTTTTTTTTTTTCCTTTTTTTTTTTTTTT